>NC_074692.1:45219878-45267378 GCF_029448725.1 Salvelinus fontinalis
CTGGATTGTAAAACTGCCATGGTCAAAACATATTGCTGCAACGGCAGCCAAGATGGGGAGAGGTCTGTCCATAATAAAGTGTTGCTCTGCTTTCTTGACATCGCTATCAACAAAACAGGTCCTACAGGCCTTAGTTCTGTCACACCTGGACTACTGCAAATTACAGTTGGCCCAGAACAGAGCAACACGGCTGGCCCAGGACACAGAGAGCTAACAACAGTAACATTCGTGTCCCAGACCTGCCGGACGTGCTACCTGTCCCAGACCTGCCGGACGTTCTACCTGTCCCAGACCTGCCGGACGTGCTACCTGTCCCAGACCTTCCGGACGTGCTACCTGTCCCAGACCTGCCGGACCTGCTACCTGTCCCAGACCTGCCGGACCTGCTACCTGTCCCAGACCTGCCGGACGTGCTACCTGTCCCAGACCTGCTGTTTTCAACTCTCTAGAGACCACAGGAGCGGTAGAGATACTCTTAATGATCGGCTATGAAGAGCTAACTGACATTTACTCCTGAGGTGCTGACTTGCTGCACCCTCGACAACTACTGTGATTATTATTATTTGACCATGCTGGTCATTTATGGACATTTGAACATCTTGGCCATGTTCTGTTATAATCTCCACCCGGCACAGCCAGAAGAGGACAGGCCACCCCTCATAGCCTGGTTCCTCTCTAGGTTTCTTCCTGGGTTTTGGCCTTTCTAGGGAGTTTTTCCTAGCCACCGTGCTTCTACACCTGCATTGCTTGCTGTTTGGGGGTTTTAGGCTGGGTTTCTGTACAGCACTTTGAGATATCAGCTGATGTAAGAAGGGCTATATAAATACATTTGATTTGATTTGTATCTCTCCTGGCTCAAATTAGAGGAGAGATTGACTGCATCACAACTTGTCTTTGTGAGCGGTATTGACATGCTGAAAGCACCGAGCTGTCTGTTTAAACTACTAGCACACAGCGCAGACATCCATGCATACCCCACAAGACATGCCACCAGAGGTCTCTTCACAGTCCACCCATACATACTCCACAAGACATGCCACCAGAGGTCTCTTCACAGTCCACCCATACATAACCCACAAGACATGCCACCAGAGGTCTCTTCACAGTCCACCCATACATACCCCACAAGACATGCCACCAGAGGTCTCTTCACAGTCCACCCATACATACCCCACAAGACATGCCACCAGAGGTCTCTTCACAGTCCACCCATACATACCCCACAAGACATGCCACCAGAGGTCTCTTCACAGTCCACCCATACATACCCCACAAGACATGCCACCAGAGGTCTCTTCACAGTCCACCCATACATACCCCACAAGACATGCCACCAGAGGTCTCTTCACAGTCCACCCATACATACCCCACAAGACATGCCACCAGAGGTCTCTTCACAGACCCCAAGTCCAGAACAGACTATGGGAGGTGCACAGTACTACATAGAGCCATGACTTCATCAGGTAACTGATGCAAGCAGTAGAATCAGACACACATTCTAGCACACACGTACATAATATCGTTATATTGCTGTACTATTGTTTTTGTATTGTAGATATGTTGTGATTTAATAATGTGTTATATTGTTGATATGTAGTGGTAGAGTAGTGGTGTAATAATGTGTTGTATTGTTGATATGTAGTGGTAGAGTAGTGGTGTAGTAATGTGTTGTATTGTAGATATATAGTGGTAGAGTAGTGGTGTAATAATGTGTTGTATTGTAGATATGTAGTGGTAGAGTAGTGGTGTAGTAATGTGTTGTATTGTAGATATGTAGTGGTAGAGTAGTGGTGTTATAATGTGTTGTATTGTAGATATGTAGTGGTAGAGTAGTGGTGTAGTAATGTGTTGTATTGTAGATATGTAGTGGTAGAGTAGTGGTGTAGTAATGTGTTGTATTGTAGATATGTAGTGGTGTAGTAATGTGTTGTATTGTAGATATATAGTGGTAGAGTAGTGGTGTAATAATGTGTTGTATTGTAGATATATAGTGGTAGAGTAGTGGTGTAATAATGTGTTGTATTGTAGATATATAGTGGTAGAGTAGTGGTGTAATAATGTGTTGTATTGTAGATATGTAGTGGTAGAGTAGTGGTGTAATAATGTGTTGTATTGTAGATATGTAGTGGTGTAATAATGTGTTGTATTGTAGATATGTAGTGGTGTAATAATGTGTTGTATTGTAGATATGTAGTGGTAGAGTAGTGGTGTAGTAATGTGTTGTATTGTAGATATATAGTGGTGTAGTAATGTGTTGTATTGTAGATATGTAGTGGTAGAGTAGTGGTGTAATAATGTGTTGTATTGTAGATATGTAGTGGTAGAGTAGTGGTGTAGTAATGTGTTGTATTGTAGATATGTAGTGGTGTAGTAATGTGTTGTATTGTAGATATGTAGTGGTAGAGTAGTGGTGTAGTAATGTGTTGTATTGTAGATATGTAGTGGTAGAGTAGTGATGTAGTAATGTGTTGTATTGTAGATATGTAGTGGTAGAGTAGTGATGTAGTAATGTGTTGTATTGTAGATATGTAGTGGTAGAGTAGTGGTGTAGTAATGTGTTGTATTGTAGATATGTAGTGGTGTAATAATGTATTGTATTGTAGATATGTAGTGGTGTAATAATGTGTTGTATTATAGATATGTAGTGGTAGAGTAGTGGTGTAGTAATGTGTTGTATTGTAGATATATAGTGGTAGAGTAGTGGTGTAGTAATGTGTTGTATTGTAGATATGTAGTGGTAGAGTAGTGATGTAGTAATGTGTTGTATTGTAGATATGTAGTGGTGTAGTAATGTGTTGTATTGTAGATATGTAGTGGTGTAATAATGTATTGTATTGTAGATATGTAGTGGTGTTATAATGTGTTGTATTGTAGATATGTAGTGGTAGAGTAGTGGTGTTATAATGTGTTGTATTGTAGATATGTAGTGGTGTAATAATGTGTTGTATTGTAGATATGTAGTGGTAGAGTAGTGGTGTAATAATGTGTTGTATTGTAGATATGTAGTGGTGTAGTAATGTGTTGTATTGTAGATATGTAGTGGTAGAGTAGTGGTGTTATAATGTGTTGTATTGTAGATATGTAGTGGTAGAGTAGTGGTGTAATAATGTGTTGTATTGTAGATATGTAGTGGTGTAGTAATGTGTTGTATTGTAGATATGTAGTGGTAGAGTAGTGGTGTAGTAATGTGTTGTATTGTAGATATGTAGTGGTAGAGTAGTGGTGTAATAATGTGTTGTATTGTAGATATGTAGTGGTGTAATAATGTGTTGTATTGTAGATATATAGTGGTAGAGTAGTGGTGTAATAATGTGTTGTATTGTAGATATGTAGTGGTGTAATAATGTGTTGTATTGTAGATATGTAGTGGTGTTATAATGTGTTGTATTGTAGATATGTAGTGGTAGAGTAGTGGTGTAATAATGTGTTGTATTGTAGATATGTAGTGGTGTAGTAATGTGTTGTATTGTAGATATGTAGTGGTAGAGTAGTGGTGTTATAATGTGTTGTATTGTAGATATGTAGTGGTAGAGTAGTGGTGTAATAATGTGTTGTATTGTAGATATGTAGTGGTAGAGTAGTGGTGTAATAATGTGTTGTATTGTAGATATATAGTGGTGTAATAATGTGTTGTATTGTAGATATATAGTGGTAGAGTAGTGGTGTAATAATGTGTTGTATTGTAGATATGTAGTGGTGTTATAATGTGGTGTATTGTAGATATGTAGTGGTAGAGTAGTGGTGTAATAATGTGTTGTATTGTAGATATGTAGTGGTGTAATAATGTGTTGTATTGTAGATATGTAGTGGTGTTATAATGTGTTGTATTGTAGATATGTAGTGGTAGAGTAGTGGTGTAATAATGTGTTGTATTGTAGATATGTAGTGGTGTAATAATGTGTTGTATTGTAGATATATAGTGGTAGAGTAGTGGTGTAATAATGTGTTGTATTGTAGATATGTAGTGGTAGAGTAGTGGTGTAGTAATGTGTTGTATTGTAGATATGTAGTGGTGTAGTAATGTGTTGTATTGTAGATATGTAGTGGTGTAATAATGTGTTGTATTGTAGATATGTAGTGGTGTAGTAATGTGTTGTATTGTAGATATATAGTGGTAGAGTAGTGGTGTAGTAATGTGTTGTATTGTAGATATATAGTGGTAGAGTAGTGGTGTAGTAATGTGTTGTATTGTAGATATGTAGTGGTAGAGTAGTGATGTAGTAATGTGTTGTATTGTAGATATGTAGTGGTGTAGTAATGTGTTGTATTGTAGATATGTAGTGGTGTAGTAATGTGTTGTATTGTAGATATGTAGTGGTGTAATAATGTGTTGTATTGTAGATATGTAGTGGTGTTATAATGTGTTGTATTGTAGATATATAGTGGTAGAGTAGTGGTGTTATAATGTGTTGTATTGTAGATATGTAGTGGTGTAATAATCTGTTGTATTGTAGATATATAGTGGTAGAGTAGTGGTGTAGTAATGTGTTGTATTGTAGATATGTAGTGGTGTAATAATGTGTTGTATTGTAGATATGTAGTGGTGTTATAATGTGTTGTATTGTAGATATATAGTGGTAGAGTAGTGGTGTAGTAATGTGTTGTATTGTAGATATATAGTGGTAGAGTAGTGGTGTAGTAATGTGTTGTATTGTAGATATGTAGTGGTGTAATAATGTGTTGTATTGTAGATATGTAGTGGTGTAATAATGTATTGTATTGTAGATATGTAGTGGTGTTATAATGTGTTGTATTGTAGATATGTAGTGGTGTAATAATGTGTTGTATTGTAGATATGTAGTGGTGTTATAATGTGTTGTATTGTAGATATGTAGTGGTGTTATAATGTGTTGTATTGTAGATATGTAGTGGTGTTATAATGTGTTGTATTGTAGATATGTAGTGGTGTTATAATGTGTTGTATTGTAGATATGTAGTGGTGTTATAATGTGTTGTATTGTAGATATGTAGTGGTAGAGTAGTGGTGTAGTAATGTGTTGTATTGTAGATATGTAGTGGTGTAATAATGTATTGTATTGTAGATATGTAGTGGTGTAGTAATGTGTTGTATTGTAGATATGTAGTGGTGTAATAATGTATTGTATTGTAGATATGTAGTGGTGTTATAATGTGTTGTATTGTAGATATGTAGTGGTGTTATAATGTGTTGTATTGTAGATATGTAGTGGTGTTATAATGTGTTGTATTGTAGATATGTAGTGGTGTTATAATGTGTTGTATTGTAGATATGTAGTGGTAGAGTAGTGGTGTAATAATGTGTTGTATTGTAGATATATAGTGGTAGAGTAGTGGTGTTATAATGTGTTGTATTGTAGATATGTAGTGGTAGAGTAGTGGTGTAGTAATGTGTTGTATTGTAGATATGTAGTGGTAGAGTAGTGGTGTAGTAATGTGTTGTATTGTAGATATGTAGTGGTGTAATAATGTGTTGTATTGTAGATATGTAGTGGTAGAGTAGTGGTGTAATAATGTGTTGTATTGTAGATATGTAGTGGTGTAATAATGTGTTGTATTGTAGATATGTAGTGGTAGAGTAGTGGTGTAGTAATGTGTTATATTGTAGATATGTAGTGGTGTAATAATGTGTTGTATTGTAGATATATAGTGGTAGAGTAGTGGTGTAATAATGTGTTGTATTGTAGATATGTAGTGGTAGAGTAGTGGTGTAATAATGTGTTGTATTGTAGATATGTAGTGGTAGAGTAGTGGTGTAATAATGTGTTGTATTGTAGATATGTAGTGGTGTAGTAATGTGTTGTATTGTAGATATGTAGTGGTGTAATAATGTGTTGTATTGTAGATATATAGTGGTAGAGTAGTGGTGTAATAATGTGTTGTATTGTAGATATGTAGTGGTGTTATAATGTGTTGTATTGTAGATATGTAGTGGTAGAGTAGTGGTGTAGTAATGTGTTGTATTGTAGATATGTAGTGGTGTAGTAATGTGTTGTATTGTAGATATGTAGTGGTAGAGTAGTGGTGTAGTAATGTGTTGTATTGTAGATATGTAGTGGTAGAGTAGTGGTGTAATAATGTGTTGTATTGTAGATATATAGTGGTAGAGTAGTGGTGTAGTAATGTGTTGTATTGTAGATATGTAGTGGTAGAGTAGTGGTGTTATAATGTGTTGTATTGTATATATGTAGTGGTGTAATAATGTGTTGTATTGTAGATATGTAGTGGTGTTATAATGTGTTGTATTGTAGATATGTAGTGGTAGAGTAGTGGTGTAGTAATGTGTTGTATTGTAGATATGTAGTGGTGTAGTAATGTGTTGTATTGTAGATATGTAGTGGTAGAGTAGTGGTGTAGTAATGTGTTGTATTGTAGATATATAGTGGTAGAGTAGTGGTGTAATAATGTGTTGTATTGTAGATATGTAGTGGTGTTATAATGTGTTGTATTGTAGATATGTAGTGGTGTAATAATGTGTTGTATTGTAGATATGTAGTGGTGTTATAATGTGTTGTATTGTAGATATGTAGTGGTAGAGTAGTGGTGTAATAATGTGTTGTATTGTAGATATGTAGTGGTGTTATAATGTGTTGTATTGTATTATGGTGTAGTAATGTTACAGTTAGTTTTTGTTTAATCAGATGACATGTTACAATGCACACCCGTCACACACGACCTCTGGCTATGTCTCTATCCCAGCTCCCAGCTGACCGTCAGTCATTCAACAAAACAACTCAAGCAGGCAGAGTTAGTCTCATTCCAGACGGTGCTTTTCACAGTGGGATATGTTGAGGCCCTCTAACAACAACTACAAATACAGTCAAGGAGGTTGTGTGACAATTTATTTATTTATTGTATTTTTATTTAACCTTTATTTAACTAGGCAAGTCAGTTAAGAACAAATTATTTCATATCAGAGCAAAACCAAACCATGAGGTTGAAGGAATTGTTCGTAGAGGCAGAGATCTGCGGAAGGGTACCAAAAAGTGTCTGCTGCATTGAAGGTCCCCAAGAAGACAGTGGCCTCCATCATTCTTAAATAGAAGACGTTAGAAACCACCAACACTCTTCCTAGAGCTGGCACCCGGCCAAACTGAGCAATCGGGGAAGAAGGGCCTTGGTCTGGGAGGTGATCAATAACCTAATGATCACTCTGACGGAGCTCTAGAGTTCCTCTTTGGAGATGGGAGAACCTTCCAGAAGGACAACCATCTCTACAGCACTCCACCAATCAGGCCTTTATGCCAGACGGAAGCCACTCCCCAGTAAAAGGCACATGACAGCCCGCTTGGAGTTTGCCAAAAGGCACCTAAAGGACACTCAGAACATGAGAAACAAGATTATCTGGTCTGATGAAACCAAGATTGAACTCTTTGGCCTGAATGCCAAGCGTCACGTCTGGAGGAAACCTGGTAACATCCCTACGGTGAAGCATGGTGGTAGTAGTAGCATCATGCGTGGGGATGTTTTTCAGCGGCAGGGACTGGGAGAATAGTCAGGATCGTGGGAAAGATGAACGGCGTAAAGTTCAGAGAGATCCTTGATGAAAACCTGCTCCAGAGCGCTCAGGACCTCAGACTGTGGTGAAGGTTCACCTTCCAACATGACAACGACTCTAAGCACACAGCCAAGATAACGCAGGAGTGGCTTTGGGACAAGTCTCTGAATGTCCTTCAGTGGCCCAGCCAGAGCCCGGACTTGAACACGATCAAACATCTCTGGAGAGACCTGAAAATAGCTGTGCAGCGACGCTCCCCATCCAACCTGACAGAGCTGGAGTGGATCTGCAGAGAAGAATGTGAGAAACTCCCCAAATACAGGTATGCCAAGCTTGTAGCGTCTTACCCAAGAAGACTCAAGGCTTTAATCGCTGCCAAAGGTGCTTCAACAAAGTACTGAGTAAAGGGTTTGAATACTTATGTAAATGTGATATTTCAGTTTTACATTGTTTATAAATTTGCCATTATGGGGTATTGTGATGTCATTATGCAGTATTGTGATGTCATTATGGGGTATTGTGATGTCATTATTGGGTATTGTGTGTAGATTGATGATGATTTTGTTTTTAATAAATTTTATAATAAGGTTGTAACGTAACAAAATGTGGAAAAAGTCAAGGGTTCTGAAAACTTTCCGGATGCACTGTATCTAGGCCAGTAGAGAGCGTGAGCTGTGTTCTGCTGAGTCGAAAGAAGGAAATGCATCTGTCGCTTGAAGACACGGGTCCAGCTTCTCACAAACCTTTTATATCAGAAGAAATCAGCATAAGCGGAGGACAGATAGGTTATAAAGGCTTTTTGTTACACAGTCAGACGTGTTAAAATGACAGAAACATTGGTTTCCGTAAAGTCTTGAGATGTGTTTTTAGCTTAATCTGCACTCTGCATCACACTGTCACCGTTACCGTCACCCGTCACCGTCACCGTGACTGTCACCGGCACCGTCACCGTCACTGTCACCGTCACTGTCACTGTCACCGTCACCGTCACTGTCACCATCACCCATCCCTGCGACCGAAGAATATCTCCCTGGGTTATACTTTTCATTCTGTTTTGGGGAGTGGAGAGTGAAGTGTGGAGTGTGGATTGTGGAGTGTGAAGTGGCGAGTGTGGAATGTGAAGTGTGGAATGTGGAATGTGAAGTGTAGAGTGTGGAATGTGAAGTGTGAAATGTGTAGTGTGAAGTGTGGAGTGTGAAGTGTGGAGTGTGGAATGTGGAGTGTGAAATGTGGAGTGTGAAGTGTGAAGTGTGAAATGTGATGTGTGGAGTGTGAAGTGTAGAGTGTGAAATGTGGAGTGTGAAGTGTGAAATGTGTAGTGTGATGTGTGTAGTGTGACGTGTGGAGTGTGAAGTGTGGAGTGTGTAGTGTGATGTGTGGAGTGTGAAGTGTGGAGTGTGAAGTGTGACGTGTGGAGTGTGAAGTGTGGAGTGTGTAGTGTGATGTGTGGAGTGTGAAGTGTGGAGTGTGAAGTGTGAAGTGTGGAGTGTGGAATGTGTAGTGTGCTGTGTGTAGTGTGACGTGTGGAGTGTGAAGTGTGAAATGTGATGTGTGGAGTGTGAAGTGTAGAGTGTGAAATGTGGAGTGTGAAGTGTGAAATGTGTAGTGTGATGTGTGTAGTGTGAAGTGTGGAGTGTGAAGTGTGTAGTGTGATGTGTGAAGTGTAGAGTGTGAAGTGTGAAGTGTGGAGTGTGGAATGTGTAGTGTGCTGTGTGTAGTGTGACGTGTGGAGTGTGAAGTGTGGAGTGTGAAGTGTGGAGTGTGTAGTGTGATGTGTGGAGTGTGAAGTGTGGAGTGTGAAGTGTGGAGTGTGAAATGTGGAGTGTGAAGTGTGGAGTGTGTAGTGTGATGTGTGGAGTGTGAAGTGTGAAATGTGTAGTGTGATGTGTGTATTGTGAAGTGTGGAGTGTGGAATGTGTAGTGTGATGTGTGGAGTGTGATCTGTGTATTGTGAAGTGTGGAGTGTGGAATGTGAAATGTGGAGTGTGAAGTGTGAAATGTGTAGTGTGATGTGTGTAGTGTGCTGATGCTGTGTGTGTTTCTGTTGAGCGTGCCGTGAGGAGCAAGAACACTGCTCCTTCGTGCCCCCTTCTTAAGCCAACTTACGTCATCGGCCTCACCAACATTTTTTTGACTTTTTTTGTCCTCGGGCTTGGGGTCTCTTTCTGAATGAATCAGAGTTTAGAGATTAGAGCGTTGCTGTTGTGTTGTCTTGAAACCCTGCTTGTATAGTTGGGACTCAGCAGCAAGCGTTGACAAGCCGTGTCGTCCCGATGTAGAGCTCCACAGAGACAGGTACGGCATCCCAAATGGGACCCTATTCCCTATATAGTGCACTATATGGGTCCTGGTAAAAGGTCAAAGGTGGTGCACTAAATAGGGTGCCATTTGGTACACAGACGCGGATAGTCGTAGCAGAGCTGAAGGCAGACAGAGAATAGGATCTTCCTGTTGGGAGACTTAAACAAAGCTCTGTGTTTTAACTATAGGTTACGTCATGGCTTGGAAATGTATTCGTAATAACATGAAGGCGTCAGAGCGTTCCCTGTATCTTAGTGATGCTGAGGGTGTTGAAAAAAAATAAAATATATTTTTTAAAGGCTGTGGATTAGAACTGAAATTAAATGGGGTATTTTTTTTTGCTCACTAAAATGTAAATATTACCAAATAGTTAGGTAATGTAGTTATGCAATGTAAGTCACAGCGAAATTTTTTTTTGTATCTGGCTCTGTGGAGTTATTCAGTCTTGTTCCGGCTCTGTGGAGTTATTCAGTCTTGTTCCGGCTCTGTGGAGTTATTCAGTCTTGTTCCGGCTCTGTGGAGTTATTCAGTCTTGTTCCGGCTCTGTGGAGTTATTCAGTCTTGTTCTGGCTCTGTGGAGTTATTCAGTCTTGTTCCGGCTCTGTGGAGTTATTCAGTCTTGTTCCGGCTCTGTGGAGTTATTCAGTCTTGTTCCGGCTCTGTGGAGTTATTCAGTCTTGTTCTGGCTCTGTGGAGTTATTCAGTCTTGTTCCGGCTCTGTGGAGTTATTCAGTCTTGTTCTGGCTCTGTGGAGTTATTCAGTCTTGCTCTGGCTCTGTGGAGTTATTCAGTCTTGTTCTGGCTCTGTGGAGTTATTCAGTCTTGCTCTGGCTCTGTGGAGTTATTCAGTCTTGTTCCGGCTCTGTGGAGTTATTCAGTCTTGTTCCGGCTCTGTGGAGTTATTCAGTCTCGTTATTTTAAGTGGAGTGAATCAGTCTTGTTCTGGCTCTGTGGAGTTATTTCCGCACACCCCGAGAGCAGCTGGTCAGCGGGGTGGTGGCACCGGGATCCTCATCTCTCCCAAGTGGTCATTCTCTCTTTCTCCCCTTACCCATCTGTCTATCGCCTCCTTTGAATTCCATGCTGTCACAGTTACCAGCCCTTTCAAGCTTAACATCCTTATCATTTATCGCCCTCCAGGTTCCCTCGGAGAGTTCATCAATGAGCTTGATGCCTTGATAAGCTCCTTTCCTGAGGACGGCTCACCTCTCACAGTTCTGGGCGACTTTAACCTCCCCACGTCTACCTTTGACTCATTCCTCTCTGCCTCCTTCTTTCCACTCCTCTCCTCTTTTGACCTCACCCTCTCACCTTCCCCCCCTACTCACAAGGCAGGCAATACGCTTGACCTCATCTTTACTAGATGCTGTTCTTCCACTAACCACATTGCAACTCCCCTCCAAGTCTCCGACCACTACCTTGTATCCTTTTCCCTCTCGCTCTCATCCAACACTTCCCACACTGCCCCTACTCGGATGGTATCGCGCCGTCCCAACCTTCGCTCTCTCTCCCCCGTTACTCTCTCCTCTTCCATCCTATCATCTCTCCCCTCTGCTCAAACCTTCTCCAACCTATCTCCTGATTCTGCCTCCTCAACCCTCCTCTCCTCCCTTTCTGCATCCTTTGACTCTCTATGTCCCCTATCCTCCAGGCCGGCTCGGTCCTCCCCTCCCGCTCCGTGGCTCGACGACTCATTGCGAGCTCACAGAACAGGGCTCCGGGCAGCCGAGCGGAAATGGAGGAAAACTCGCCTCCCTGCGGACCTGGCATCCTTTCACTCCCTCCTCTCTACATTTTCCTCTTCTGTCTCTGCTGCTAAAGCCACTTTCTACCACTCTAAATTCCAAGCATCTGCCTCTAACCCTAGGAAGCTCTTTGCCACCTTCTCCTCCCTCCTGAATCCTCCCCCCCCCCTCCTCCCTCTCTGCAGATGACTTCGTCAACCATTTTGAAAAGAAGGTCGACGACATCCGATCCTCGTTTGCTAAGTCAAACGACATCGCTGGTTCTGCTCACACTGCCCTACCCTGTGCTCTGACCTCTTTCTCCCCTCTCTCTCCAGATGAAATCTCGCGTCTTGTGACGGCCGGCCGCCCAACAACCTGCCCGCTTGACCCTATCCCCTCCTCTCTTCTCCAGACCATTTCCGGTGACCTTCTCCCTTACCTCACCTCGCTCATCAACTCATCCCTGACCGCTGGCTACGTCCCTCCCGTCTTCAAGAGAGCGAGAGTTGCACCCCTTCTGAAAAAACCTACACTCGATCCCTCCGATGTCAACAACTACAGACCAGTATCCCTTCTTTCTTTTCTCTCCAAAACTCTTGAACGTGCCGTCCTTGGCCAGCTCTCCTGCTATCTCTCTCAGAATGACCTTCTTGATCCAAATCAGTCAGGTTTCAAGACTAGTCATTCAACTGAGACTGCTCTTCTCTGTATCACGGAGGCGCTCCGCACTGCTAAAGCTAACTCTCTCTCCTCTGCTCTCATCCTTCTAGACCTATCGGCTGCCTTCGACACTGTGAACCATCAGATCCTCCTCTCCACCCTCTCCGAGTTGGGCATCTCCGGCGCGGCCCACGCTTGGATAGCGTCCTACCTGACAGGTCGCTCCTACCAGGTGGCGTGGCGAGAATCTGTCTCCTCACCACGTGCTCTCACCACTGGTGTCCCCCAGGGCTCTGTTCTAGGCCCTCTCCTATTCTCGCTATACACCAAGTCACTTGGCTCTGTCATAACCTCACATGGTCTCTCCTATCATTGCTATGCAGACGACACACAATTAATCTTCTCCTTTCCCCCTTCTGATGACCAGGTGGCGAATCGCATCTCTGCATGTCTGGCAGACATATCAGTGTGGATGACGGATCACCACCTCAAGCTGAACCTCGGCAAGACGGAGCTGCTCTTCCTCCCGGGGAAGGACTGCCCGTTCCATGATCTCGCCATCACGGTTGACAACTCCATTGTGTCCTCCTCCCAGAGCGCTAAGAACCTTGGCGTGATCCTGGACAACACCCTGTCATTCTCAACTAACATCAAGGCGGTGGCCCGTTCCTGTAGGTTCATGCTCTACAACATCCACAGAGTACGACCCTGCCTCACACAGGAAGCGGCGCAGGTCCTAATCCAGGCACTTGTCATCTCCCGTCTGGATTACTGCAACTCGCTGTTGGCTGGGCTCCCTGCCTGTGCCATTAAACCCCTACAACTCATCCAGAACGCCGCAGCCCGTCTGGTGTTCAACCTTCCCAAGTTCTCTCACGTCACCCCGCTCCTCCGCTCTCTCCACTGGCTTCCAGTTGAAGCTCGCATCCGCTACAAGACCATGGTGCTTGCCTACGGAGCTGTGAGGGGAACGGCACCTCAGTACCTCCAGGCTCTGATCAGGCCCTACACCCAAACAAGGGCACTGCGTTCATCCACCTCTGGCCTGCTCGCCTCCCTACCACTGAGGAAGTACAGTTCCCGCTCAGCCCAGTCAAAACTGTTCGCTGCTCTGGCCCCCCAATGGTGGAACAATCTCCCTCACGACGCCAGGACAGCGGAGTCAATCACCACCTTCCGGAGACACCTGAAACCCCACCTCTTTAAGGAATACCTAGGATAGGATAAAGTAATCCTTCTGACCCCCCCCCCCCTTAAAAGATTTAGATGCACTGTTTGTAAAGTGGCTGTTCCACTGGATGTCATAAGGTGAACGCACCAATTTGTAAGTCGCTCTGGATAAGAGCGTCTGCTAAATGACTTAAATGTAAATGTAAATGTTATTCAGTCTTGTTTTGGCTCTGTGGAGTTATTCAGTCTTGTTTTGGCTCTGTGGAGTTATTCAGTCTTGTTCCGGCTCTGTGGAGTTATTCAGTCTTGTTCCGGCTCTGTGGAGTTATTCAGTCTTGTTCCGGCTCTGTGGAGTTATTCAGTCTTGTTCTGGCTCTGTGGAGTTATTCAGTCTTGTTCTGGCTCTGTGGAGTTATTCAGTCTTGTTCTGGCTCTGTGGAGTTATTCAGTCTTGTTCTGGCTCTGTGGAGTTATTCAGTCTTGTTCCGACTCTGTGGAGTTATTCCGTCTTGTTCTTTTAAGTGGAGTTATTCAGTCTTGTTCCGGCTCTGTGGAGTTATTCAGTCTTGTTCTGGCTCTGTGGAGTTATTCAGTCTTGTTCCGACTCTGTGGAGTTATTCCGTCTTGTTCTTTTAAGTGGAGTTATTCAGTCTTGTTCTAGCTCTGTGGAGTTATTCAGTCTTGTTCTGGCTCTGTGGAGTTATTCTGTCTAGTTCTAACTCTGTGGAGTTATTCAGTCTTGTTCTGGCTCTGTGGAGTTATTCAGTCTTGTTCTAAGGGCATCTGTATCTTGAGGGTAGGCAACAAATGTGATTGGTTGGGTTTAGGCAATAAAGATGGGTGATTTTGTTTAGGCAAGTAATTCAAATAGGTTCTGATTAGGTTTAGCAGTTGGGTTTTTACAATTGATGTGATTGGTTAAGTTTAAAACTCCAGTTTAAAGTAATCATTTTAACCAAGTATCTTCTTCCTCTCTTCCTCAGGTGAAGCTGGACTTGGGGTCTGGTGAGTGTTTGCTACGATCTGAGAGTAGCACCCAGCTAAATGACCTGGCCTGGCACACTGCTGAGCTCCTCCACGACCGCCACAATGTCACCCTGACCGTGGACCAGCACTCCCACACCAGCCTCAGGATGCCAGGGCATGGGTCTCAGAAACAGGAGCTGAGCATCCAGGAAGGGCTGTACATCGGCGGCTCTGGAGGCCTGGACAAGCTCTACCTCCCCAGTGACCTGACTGGTTTCCGGGGGTGTATGGACGAGGCTGTCTTCAACGAGCACGATATGTTATTGTCGTTGAGGCCTGACGCAGGATTCAAGAGCGTCTATGAGGTTTATTTGGGCTGTAGTCCCCAGTTCTTCGCTAACGAGGAGGACCCTGTTAGTTTCTTTAGTTCTAGAGCGTATGTCTCCCTGCCACCCTGGAATATATCCCACGTCCAGCAGGAGGCTCTGTTTGAGTGTGTGGTTCACACTTCAGCTAAAGAGGGGATCATCCTGTATACCTCGGCCAGACAGGGGGGCTTTGTGGCAGTTGAGATCCAAGAGGGGTTGCCTGTGGCCCTCGTGGGTAAAGGAGGCACCAAAACAGAACTCCGCTCCCTTACCTTCGTCAATGACAGGAACTGGCATTCAATCAAACTGTTCTTCAGCCCCAAGACCCTCCAGCTGACAGTGGATGAGGAGACGGTAAAGACTAGCATCAGCTCTCGCTCCAAGGGACTACAGCTGAGGGGTTCTGTCTTTGTTGGGGGCATTGACGACAGCACGCGCTCAGAAGTCCGGAAGATGGGTCTGGTGTCTGTGTCAGGGAAGAGGGTCAGAGGAGGCTCGTTCAAGGGCTGTCTGAAGGACATGAAAGTCAACGGGGTGAAGATGGGTCTGCCCAATGCTGCTGTCACGAAGGATATCTCTGTGGGCTGCGGGCCAGAGAAAGAACCAGAGCCCTCGACCATGATGAGTCCAATGACTCTTCCGACTGTCCCCAAGTCCCACTTCGATCCCACTTCCTTCACCCCCACACCAGAATTCCCATTGTCCACTCTGGACAGGGGGTTGGACAAGAGGTACGGGATGAACTTCGTGCTGCTTAGGAACCTTGTGGTGCCGGAGGGAGGACGTGGATCTCTGGAATCCAAACACATCAAGGTTCTTCTGGACTTCAAGAAGCTCCGAATACGGCAGTCCCAGATCATGTTCCGGATCCAAGAGCAGCCGGTGCATGGTCAGATCAGACTGGATGTAGACCAGGACCAAGAGGAGAACACCTTCAGCATGCTGGACCTGTGGTACGGCAAGGTGATGTACATCCACGGAGGATCAGAGAACCCAGAAGACTTCTTCACCTTTTCTATCTTCTCCAGCAGCAGGAAGGAGGTTCCTGACTACCTGAAAGGGACCAGGAGGTACCGCTACAACATCACAGTGATGCCCATCAACGACGCCCCAGAGCTCAGCCTGCCCCAGGGGAACCTTTTCATTCTGTTGGATAACTCTAGAAAACACCTGACCACGGAGGTGTTGAAGGCCACAGACATCGACAGCAATCACACCAACCTAATCTTCTCCGTCCTGGGGAATCTGAACACTGACGCAGGTTACCTGGAGGTGGAAGACAACCCTGGCGCTGCAGTGACCACGTTCTCCCATTCTGACCTAAATGAAGGGAAGGTGAACTACGTCCACACTGGGGCGAGGAACTCCAGGATCGTCCTGAGCGTCAGTGATGGAGACAAGGTGAGCAATACGGTTGTGCTTAGGATCATGGCCATAGGGTTGGAGTACAAGATCGGCAACAACACCGGGCTTGAGATAACTCAGGGTGAGGTGTTTGTGATCAGTAACAAGCACCTGGCCGTTCAGACCAATGCTGTGAAGCAGGTGGTGGACATCCGATATGATGTTGTCGAGCCCCCTCAGTACGGTGAGTTGCAGAGGCTTCACTCCAGCGGAGAATGGAAGCCCACCGGTTCCTTCTCCCAAAGGCTACTGGAGAAAGAACGCCTTCGTTACCTCAGCACTTTCCAAGAAATCCAGACAGCAAATGCTACGGATTACTTCAAATGCAAGGTCACTGTAGCTGGTAGGGCCTATACTGAACTGGTCTTCCCCATCACTGTGAAGTGGGTACATTATAACCTAGTAAGGAACGTAATGGCCGACATTGATAAAGTTCGGAAAGTGACGTTGGACTCGCAGTATCTTTATGCCACGGTGGACGTTGTGACACTATCAGAGGATGATCTGCACTTCAGAGTTCTCTCCTCGCCGAAGAAAGGAAAACTTCTGCTCGTTAGCGAGCTACTGAAGAAAAACTCAACATTCAGCCAAAGGAATGTCACTGATCTAAAGGTACAATACGAACTGGTCGACAGACCGTACGAAGACACGAGCGACACGTTTAAATTCCAAGTGTTCTCCAAACATGCTCAAACACAAAGTTACGATTTCCAGATCTCAATAAAAGCCGATGTCAATAGCGTATTTATAAGAAATGATGGACTTTTGATTAAGGAGGGAGAGAGTAAACTCATCACAAAGGCCGAGTTGTTTGCAGAGACTCACAGCACCAAGGAGATGTACTACACTGTCACAAGTAGCCCCAAACACGGGAAGCTGCAACGCATCAACCTGTCCAACTCTAACGCCAGTTACAACATCATCCAAACGTTCAGCAATCAGGATCTCTTGGAGGAGCGCGTCATGTTCATTCACGACGACACAGAGACCACTCAGGACCAGTTCACATTCATAGCCTCCACTAGTCAGGAGTCCAAATCCTCCGTCACGGACGATGAAGTCGGCTCTAAAGAAGGGACGTTCAACATCTCCATCCAGCTAGTTAATGACGAGAAGCCAGTGCGCGTTGTCGATAAAGTTTTCCATGTGGTGAGGGATGGGCAGCGGTTGCTCACCCTGGACGATCTCTGTTACCATGATGCAGACTCGGACTTCAGCGACGGGCAGTTAGTCTACACGCGACGGGGAATCCCGATGGGAGACCTGGTTCTGGTGAACGACACCTCTCACAGGTCACTTTCTGTTTTGTTTTAGTACATAATAATAATCTAATGTATTAGGACTGTCGACGAATATTAATAGTCTCTCAAAGCTCGCCCTGAATTATCCCCAATGCTGTTTTAATCATAATAATAATGATACTAGTAATAATAATTAAAAAAAATATATTTTGTAATATTTATTGTAAATTGTTCATATATAATTGAGTGACACTTTAAATAAACTTTCCTGAACTCTGACCTCTGACCTCCAGGCTGTTCCAGTTCACCCAGAAGGAGCTGGAAGAGAAGAGAGTGCTGTTCCTCCATCGAGGCGTGAGCTCCGGACGTTTCGTGCTCTTCGTGTCCGACAGGAAACACTTTGTCTCCACTCTGCTAGACGTCACTGCCGAAGACCCTTTCCTAAGACTCGGCAACAACACAGGTATGTGTGTATATTTTATATATTATATTAATTGTTACGTAAAGTGCCTTTGGACTGGAGATCCCAATGTTTAGCGAGTAGTGCTCAAGCTGTCCATCGTCATCCATCCATCCATCCATAGGTCTGTTAGTCCAGAAGGGAAAGGAAGTGACCCTAACCACAGGTAACTTCAGCGTGCTCACGAACCTCGACATCCGAGACGACAGCGAGGTCACATACAAGGTGTCCGAGCCGCCTAGAAACGGCGGGCTGTATCGCCACGGCAACATCTCCATGCAGTCATTCACCCAGCGCGACCTGAAGAAGGGCCTTGTTTCGTATCGCCACGATGACAGAAAGAACCCGGCGGACTCTTTCAACGTGACGGTGAAGGTTAAAGGTACTTATCTGAACGCCAGAGTCAACGTTAAGGTTTACCTGGACAGCCAACAGAGGCCCCCTATCCTCCAGCACAACAACACTTTACTGGTGGAGGAGAGCAAGCCTGTGAAGATTGACCAGAGTAGACTGGAGGTATGTATGTTGTCTGGGTTGGGGATGGATGGATGAAATTATGAATGCTTGGATGGATGGATGAAATGATGAATGCTTGGATGGATGGATGAAATTATGAATGATTGGATGGATGGATGAAATTATGAATGCTTGGATGGATGGATGAAATTATGAATGATTGGATGGATGGATGAAATTATGAATGATTGGATGGATGGATGAAATTATGAATGATTGGATGGATGGATGAAATTATGAATGCTTGGATGGATGGATGAAATTATGAATGCTTGGATGGATGGATGAAATTATGAATGATTGGATGGATGGATGAAATTATGAATGATTGGATGGATGGATGAAATTATGAATGCTTGGATGGATATGCCAGTGATTGATGTAGATTAGAATATATCAGTGTTCTTCTAAGCAGTATTTGTACATAGATAAATTGTGATTTTATATGTACTATGTCAGTACTGTTATATGTACTGTCAGTACTGTTATTTTATATGTACTATGTCAGTACTGTTATTTTATATGTACTGTGTCAGTACTGTTATGTTATATGTACTGTGTCAGTATTGTTATTTTATATGAAGTTTCTCAATATATGATCCAAAGTGTATTGTAAATCCTGAGCATATTTCCCCATGTCAAGTCAAGTGACACATGAAACATGATGCCAAGTGACATGTGAAACATCTCAGAGTCTGTGTCCCAAGCGTGCACCCCATTCCCAATATAGTGCACTACTTTTGACCAGGGGTGGTCAAACGTAGTGCACTAAATAGTGAATAGGGTTCCATTTGGGACGCTCACAGACTTAACGGTAAATAGCCTCTGTCTCTAGTCCCCAGCCTCTAACGTCTGTCTCACTGTCTGTCTGTCTGTCTGTCTGTCTGTCTCTGTCTGTCTGTCTGTCTGTCTGTCTGTCTGTCTGTCTCACTGTCTGTCTGTCTGTCTATCTGTCTGTCTGTCTGTCTGTCTGTCTCACTGTCTGTCTGTCTGTCTGTCTGTCTGTCTGTCTGTCTGTCTGTCTGTCTCACTGTCGTACTGTCTGTCTGTCTGTCTGTCTGCCTGTCTGTCTGTCTGTCTGTCTGTCTCACTGTCTGTCTGTTCCAGGTCATCCACGAGGACAACTTGCCGTCTGAGATTGTATTTACAGTTAAGGTGGCCCCGCTACACGGGTTCATCCGGCGCTTCGTGGAGGCTGAGGAGCAGTACGTTGGAACAGAACAGACACCTGTCCAAACCTTCTCCCAGGAAGACGTAAACGCTGGCAACGTCCAGTACATGCAGACAGCCCCCGGCCAGGTTGGACCTGACTTTTTGTTGTTGTTGTTGTTGTGTACTTTTCTTTCTGTATTTTAAGTTTAACGGAAAGAGACGGTAAAAGAGAAACAGGAAACTAAGGGCAGGGTGGCTTTTTTTGTCATGAATGTTGTTCTGGAGGCAGAGTAGCTGGAACAGCCACAACGTCATAAAATATGATTTTTTAACCTAAATCTAACCCTTTCCCTTAACTCTAACCTTAATCACAATGCTAACCCTAATGCCTAACCTTAACTTTAAATTAAGACCAAAAAAAAAGGTCATTTTTATTTTCATGAATTTCTATAATATAACCTATTTTGACTTTGCAGCTGGTCCATCTACACTGGCGTAACACAGTTTCTCTGGACCCTACGCGAGGTCGGAGTTCAAATGCATTAGCCAGACAGCCACTCACACAAAGTATAGACTACCGATTGCTGCCCATAGTGCTGAAATTAGGACCTGTCTATGCGGCTGCCTATCGAATCGATGATAGGCTTTCTGTGGTGCCAGGACATGTAGCCTATAGCTTTGCTTTAGCTAATGGATAACGGTTTATTGGTAGGCCTATTTGGTCGTCATTTCCTCATGTTAAGCCTAACATTTCACAAAGCTATACACGGTGTCGCAGTTCTGCCATTTAGACTGGTAATAATGTAATTACTTGTTCAGTAATTAAAGTTGGCAATTCAAACATTTGTAGATTGTAAAATAAATGTTGTATGCAGCAGCATTTATTGTATACACACAACTGTCCTGTATAGTCTACCTGAGCCTGCATGACATGAGCCGTCCTCTCGCTCTCTCCAAACTGTCCTGTATAGCCCACCTGAGCCTGCATGACATGAGCCATCTTCTCGCTCTCTCCAAACTGTCCTGTATAGTCTATCTGAGCCTGCATAACCTGAGCCATCCTCACGCTCTCTCCAAACTGTCCTGTATAGCCTACCTGAGTCTGCATAACCTGAGCCATCTTCTCGCTCTCTCCAAACTGTCCTGTATAGTCTACCTGAGCCTGCATGACATGAGCCATCCTCACGCTCTCTCCAAACTGTCCTGTATAGTCTACCTGAGTCTGCATAACCTGAGCCATCCTCGCCCTCTCTCCAAACTGTCCTGTATAGTCTACCTGAGTCTGCATAACCTGAGCCATCCTCTCGCTCTCTCCAAACTGTCCTGTATAGCCTACCTGAGTCTACCTGAGTCTGCATAACCTGAGCCATCCTCTCGCTCTCTCCAAACTGTCCTGTATAGTCTACCTGAGCCTGCATGACATGAGCCATCCTCACGCTCTCTCCAAACTGTCCTGTATAGTCTACCTGAGCCTGCATGACATGAGCCATCCTCACGCTCTCTCCAAACTGTCCTGTATAGTCTACCTGAGTCTACCTGAGTCTGCATAACATGAGCCATCCTCACGCTCTCTCCAAACTGTCCTGTATAGTCTACCTGAGTCTACCTGAGTCTGCATAACATGAGCCATCCTCACGCTCTCTCCAAACTGTCCTGTATAGTCTACCTGAGCCTGCATGACATGAGCCATCTTCACGCTCTCTCCAAACTGTCCTGTATAGTCTACCTGAGCCTGCATAACCTGAGCCATCCTCACGCTCTCTCCAAACTGTCCTGTATAGTCTACCTGAGTCTGCATAACCTGAGCCATCCTCACGCTCTCTCCAAACTGTCCTGTATAGTCTACCTGAGTCTGCATAACCTGAGCCGTCCTCTCGCTCTCTCCAAACTGTCCTGTATAGCCTACCTGAGTCTGCATAACCTGAGCCATCCTCACACTCTCTCCAAACTGTCCTGTATAGCCTATCTGAGCCTGCATGACATGAGCCATCCTCACGCTCTCTCCAAACTGTCCTGTATAGCCTACCTGAGCCTGCATGACATGAGCCATCCTCACGCTCTCTCCAAACTGTCCTGTATAGCCTATCTGAGCCTGCATGACATGAGCCATCCTCACGCTCTCTCCAAACTGTCCTGTATAGCCTACCTGAGTCTGCATAACCTGAGCCATCCTCACGCTCTCTCCAAACTGTCCTGTATAGCCTATCTGAGCCTGCATGACATGAGCCATCCTCACGCTCTCTCCAAACTGTCCTGTATAGCCTACCTGAGCCTATCTTAGCCTGCATGACATGAGCCATCCTCACGCTCTCTCCAAACTGTCCTGTATAGCCTACCTGAGCCTATCTGAGCCTGCATGACATGAGCCATCCTCACGCTCTCTCCAAACTGTCCTGTATAGCCTATCTGAGCCTGCATGACATGAGCCATCCTCACGCTCTCTCCAAACTGTCCTGTATAGCCTATCTGAGCCTGCATGACATGAGCCATCCTCACGCTCTCTCCAAACTGTCCTGTATAGCCTATCTGAGCCTGCATGACATGAGCCATCCTCACGCTCTCTCCAAACTGTCCTGTATAGCCTATCTGAGCCTGCATGACATGAGCCATCCTCACGCTCTCTCCAAACTGTCCTGTATAGCCTACCTGAGCCTACCAGGGCCTGCATGACATGAGCCATCCTCACGCTCTCTCCAAACTGTCCTGTATAGCCTATCTGAGTCTGCATAACCTGAGCCATCCTCACGCTCTCTCCAAACTGTCCTGTATAGCCTACCTGAGCCTGCATGACATGAGCCATCCTTGCCCTCTCTCCAAACTGTCCTGTATAGCCTACCTGATTCTGCATGACATGAGCCATCCTCACGCTCTCTCCAAACTGTCCTGTATAGCCTACCTGAGCCTGCATGACATGAGCCATCCTTGCCCTCTCTCCAAACTGTCCTGTATAGCCTATCTGAGCCTGCATGACATGAGCCATCCTCACGCTCTCTCCAAACTGTCCTGTATAGCCTATCTGAGCCTGCATGACATGAGCCATCCTCACGCTCTCTCCAAACTGTCCTGTATAGCCTACCTGAGTCTGCATAACCTGAGCCATCCTCACGCTCTCTCCAAACTGTCCTGTATAGCCTATCTGAGCCTGCATGACATGAGCCATCCTCACGCTCTCTCCAAACTGTCCTGTATAGCCTACCTGAGCCTATCTTAGCCTGCATGACATGAGCCATCCTCACGCTCTCTCCAAACTGTCCTGTATAGCCTACCTGAGCCTATCTGAGCCTGCATGACATGAGCCATCCTCACGCTCTCTCCAAACTGTCCTGTATAGCCTATCTGAGCCTGCATGACATGAGCCATCCTCACGCTCTCTCCAAACTGTCCTGTATAGCCTATCTGAGCCTGCATGACATGAGCCATCCTCACGCTCTCTCCAAACTGTCCTGTATAGCCTATCTGAGCCTGCATGACATGAGCCATCCTCACGCTCTCTCCAAACTGTCCTGTATAGCCTATCTGAGCCTGCATGACATGAGCCATCCTCACGCTCTCTCCAAACTGTCCTGTATAGCCTACCTGAGCCTACCAGGGCCTGCATGACATGAGCCATCCTCACGCTCTCTCCAAACTGTCCTGTATAGCCTATCTGAGTCTGCATAACCTGAGCCATCCTCACGCTCTCTCCAAACTGTCCTGTATAGCCTACCTGAGCCTGCATGACATGAGCCATCCTTGCCCTCTCTCCAAACTGTCCTGTATAGCCTACCTGATTCTGCATGACATGAGCCATCCTCACGCTCTCTCCAAACTGTCCTGTATAGCCTACCTGAGCCTGCATGACATGAGCCATCCTTGCCCTCTCTCCAAACTGTCCTGTATAGCCTACCTGATTCTGCATGACATGAGCCGTCCTCACGCTCTCTCCAAACTGTCCTGTATAGCCTACCTGATTCTGCATGACATGAGCCATCTTCTCGCTCTCTCCAAACTGTCCTGTATAGCCTATCTGAGCCTGCATGACATGAGCCATCCTCACACTCTCTCCAAACTGTCCTGTATAGCCTATCTGAGCCTGCATGACATGAGCCATCTTCACGCTCTCTCCAAACTGTCCTGTATAGCCTATCTGAGCCTGCATGACATGAGCCGTCCTCTCGCTCTCTCCGTGCTTGGATAAAACATTGTTGTGCATAAAACCAGTCTATTAATGCGTAATATTTTGGTCAGTCAATCCTCAAAACACTCGCTTACTAAGGATTGTTTCATTATGCAGTGTAGCCTACTGTCGACATGTCATTTAGAATTTTCAAATGAAACATCAAATAGCCTAACAACCAGGAACAAAGTAGTGGGCTTGAGGATACGTCCAGCCTCTCTTTACTGTGTTTTGTCTGGCTAATAGCCTACACAGATGGGCTGCAATATTCCAGGTAAATTAAATTCAACTTGAGAGACTCCTGGTCTACTGAAATCCTCATGGCTGTTCCCCTCTCTTTGGTAGTTTTTCGTTCTCTCTTTCTTTCTCTTAGAAAAAAAGAATCTCGCTTTTCTCTATGTAGAGGCCAATAGTAGCTACAGTATGCTGTGTGCACGTGTTTTCACCACGGCCTGTAGGTCCAGGTTGCAGGCCTCGACTGTTTTCTATACTGAGTATTGACAACCCAGTCTTTCCTGAGACTTTGTGCTTCTAAAAGGTAGTTCTTTATGAGTTTTAGTTTCAAATACAGCAGTTCTGTATAAGCTCTTTAAATGAGCCTCTTGCATTCTCTTTAAGAACAGAGTAGTCAGGTTGGGGTGTAGCGTTGGAGTGTAATCTGAAGGTAGGGAGGGGCAGATCCTCTTGCTGCTCCGTAGTCTTGTCATGGATGCGAGCTTCGACTGGAAGCCAGCGGAGTGTGCGGAGGAGCGGGGTGACATGGGAGAACTTGGGAAAGTTGAACACCAGGCGGGCTGCAGCGTTCTGGATAAGTTGATGGCACAAGAGGGGGACCCCAACCAACAGCGAGTTGCAGTAGTCCAGATGGGAGATGACAAGGGCCTGGATTAGGACCTGCGCCGCTTCCTGTGTGATGGAAGGTCGTACTCTACGAATGTTGTAGAGCAGGAACCTGCAGGAACGAGTCACTACTTTGATTTTTTGCATAGAATGACAGAGTTTTGTTCAGGGTCACACCAAGTTTCTTTGCACTCTGGGAGGGGGACAGGTCTTTGAGCGGGAAGACCTTCCCCGGGATGCAGAGCAGCTACATCTTGTCGAGGTTGAGCTTGAGGTGGCGGGCCGACATCCAAGCTTAGATATCTTCCAGGCACACAGAGATGCTTGTCGCCACCTGGGTGTCAGATTGAAGTAAGGAGAAAAATAGTTGAGTGTCATCCTCATAGCAATGATAGGAGAGACCATGTGAGGATATGACAGAGCTGAGTGACTTGATGTATAGAGAGAAGAGGAGAGGTCCATCCTCATAGCAGTGATAGGAGAGGCCATGTGAGGATATGACGGAGCTGAGTGACTTGGTGTATAGAGAGAAGAGGAGAGGGCCTAGAACCGAGCCCTGGGGGACACCAGTAGTGAGAGTACGAGGTGCAGCCACAGATCCTCTCCACACCACCTGGTAGGAGCAGCCTGCTCACAGAACGGGACCGCCGATTGCTGAAGCGTGTAGCGTGTATAAATCGTCTGTTGCAACACTCCCTACCGAGTTCCAAACGTCCTCTGGAAGCAACGTCAGCATACGAACTGTTCGTTGGGAGCTTCATGAAATGGGTTTCCATGGCCGAGCAGCCGCACACAAGCCTAAGATCACCATGCGGAATGCGTTGGCTGGATAGGTGTAAAGCTCAGCCGCCAGTGGAAACACGTTCTCTGGAGTGGTGAATCACACTTCACCATCTGGCGGTACGACGGACTAATCTGGGTTTTGGCGGATGCCAGGAGGACACTACATGCCCCAATGCATAGTGCCAACTGTAAAGTTTGGAGGAGGAGGAATAATGGTCTGGGGATGTTTCATGGTTCAGGCCCCTTAGTTCCAGTGAAGGGAAATCTTAACGCTACAGCATACAATGACATTATAGACGATTCTGTGCTTCCAACTTTGTGGAAACAGTGTGAGAAGGCCCTTTCCTGTTTCAGCCTGACAATACCCCCATGCACAAAGCGAGGTCCATACAGACATGGTTTGTCGAGATCTGTGTGGAAGAACTTGACTGGCCTACACAGAGCTCTGACTTCAACCCCATCGAACACCTTTGGGATGAATTGGAAAGCCGACTGCGAGTCAGGCCTTATCGCCCAACATCAGTGCCCGACCTGTCTAATGCTCTTGTGGCTGAATGGAAGCAAGTCCCCAGAGCAATGTTCCAACATCTAGTTGAAAGCCTTCCCAGAAGAGTGGAGGCTGTTATAGCAGCAAAGGGGGGACCAACTCCATATTAATGCGCATGATTTTGGAATGAGATGTTTGACGAGCAGGTGTCCACATACTTTTGGTCATGTAGTGTGTTTAGCCAACAGTGTTCAATTCTGTAGTTACAGTATGTAAAACTGTCTTTTTAAATAGATTTCTAAGCTGACAACATAAGAGGGATTTAAGAAATGCAGCGGATAGATGGAGAGAGAGTCAGCTTTGGCAGTGCGGAGAGCCTCCGTGACACAAAGAAGAGCAGTCTCAGTTAAGTCACCCGTCTTGAAACCTAACTGCTAAGGGGCAAGAACATCGCTCTCAAAGAGATTACGAGAGACTTAGTCAGAGAAAGCACGATCAAGTGTTAAAAAAAATAAAATAAAAATAAGAAGGGATACCGGTTTGTAGCTTTTGATGTCAGAGGGGTTGAGTGTTGGTTTCTTGAAGAGGGGAGCGACTCGGACCATTTTGAAGTCAGAGGGGACACAGCCAGTGGTCAGGGATGAGTTGATGAGGGAAGTGAAGAACAGGAGAAGGTCTCCAGAGATGGTCTGGAGAATAAATTGGCAGATGCAAACAGATTATCATCTTTAGCGAACAACGGTTCTTGAGGAATCAAACAAAGTAAAGCGGTTTGCGATTTCTTTCTTACTGGTGAACCAACGTTTTAGTCGTGTGGTTGCTGTATCAAGATAGAACACAGACACTCTAAAATGTTCCATTCTGAAGTCCTCACAGAGTTCATCGAAGTGTCTCTTTGTGTGCCTTGGTCACTTCTCAGTAAACAAGCTGCCCCATGTAGCAACCAGTGTCTGGGCCGTACTCTTGATGTCCTCAAACTTCCCTCTGAACTGGGTCAATGTGTCTGTTGCGTTTCCTAAAATGCCTGAAGTAGGTCCATGTCTTTCTTCTGGAGAACTTTCTCCGCTACTTCGCCCTGGATTGTACATTACTAGTATAATCCAAACGTCTCCAACACTTTTGTTTATCCCAGCTGCCTCTATGCGCTCGTCATTGCTCAGCGCCTGCATGGTGTTCTGCATAGCGGAACCACACAGATTGAATGGCATCACATCTGGATGCCCATCGCGTGAGAAACAGTCTTTTCAGGGTTGGTTTGGAGAGGTGGTTCTCTACAAGTTTCCATCCACTGAAAAACACATAAAGCATTTGCACTATGTCATAATAATGTCATAATATTTACCTCATTTGCACACACTGTATATAGATTTGTTTCTATTGTGTTATTGACTGTACGTTTGTTTATGTGTAACTCTGTGTTGTTGTTTTTGTCGCACTGCTTTGCTTTATCTTGGCCAGGTCGCAGTTTTAAATGAGAACTTGTTCTCAACTGGCCTACCTGGTTAAATAACATAACAATACATAATAATAATAGTCCCTTATCTCTGGTATATCTTAGCGTCGATCATTCAACTTTGAGTTTAAATTGAGTCCAGCTCAATGGATATATAACGCAGTAGGCTCTCGGTTTGATATGTGCTTGTGAACACCTGAGTACGCTCCCCTCGTTACACTGGCGCCGTCGTAACCATGACCACGGCATTTGTTCACCCATATCCACTTACTTTCAATCAGTTCAACAACAACAACAACAACAAATCAAGGCCTGAGGCACTTTGATCAGTCACATTCTTGAAGCCCAAGAAACTCTTGTTAATTCTCACTCTCAGTTGTTCATTCTGTCTTCATTGTAACATTCCGAAACACTTTACTTAATTGGTACACTTTTGAGATGTCTTGTGTTTTGTCCATTATAATATTTTGTTTCTGCGACATCAAATGTATTTATAAAGCCCTTCTTACATCAGCTGATGTCACAAAGTGCTGTACAGAAACCCAGCCTAAAACCCCAAACAGCAAGCAATGCAGGTGTAGAAGCACGGTGGCTAGGAAAAACTCCCTAGAAAGGCCAGAACCTAGGAAGGAAACTAGAGAGGAACCAGGTTCTGGGGTTGGCCAGTCCTCTTCTGGCTGTGCCGGGTGGAGATTATAACAGAACATGGCCAAGATGTTCAAATGTTCATAGATGACCAGCAGGGTCAAATAATAATAATCACAGTGGTTGTAGAGGGTGCAACAGGTCAGCACCTCAGGAGTAAATGTCAGTTGGCTTTTCATAGACGAGGATTCAGAGTTAAAGACAGCAGGTGCGGTAGAGAGAGTTGAAGAACAGCAGGTCTGGGACAAGGTAGCACTTCCGGTGAACAGGTCAGGGTTCCATAGCCGCAGGTAGAACAGTTGAAAATGGAGCAGCAGCACGACCAGGTGGACTGGGGACAGCAAGGAGTCATCATGCCAGGTAGTCCTGAGGCATGGTTCTAGGGCTCAGGTCCTCCGGGAGAGAGAGAGAATTAAAGAGAGCATTTTTAAATTCACACAGGATACTGGATAAGGAGAAGTACTCCAGATATAACAGACTGACCCTAGCCCCCCGACACAAACTATTGCAGCATAAATACTGGAGGCTGAGACAGGAGGGGTCGGGAGACACTGTGGCCCCATCCGACGATACACCCGGACAGGGCCAACCAGGCAGGATATAACCCCACCCACTTTGCCAAAGCACATCCCCCACGCCACTAGAGGGATATCTTCAACCACCAACTTACTACCCTGAGACAAGGCAGAGTATAGCCCAAGAACATCTCCCCCACGGCACAAACCCAAGGGTGGGGCGCCAACCCGGACAGGAAGATCACATCAGTGACTCAACCCACTCATGTGGGTTGAGTCCTAGGGACTGCATGAAAGAGCACCTGTAAGCCAGTGACTCAGCCCCCGTAATAACGTTAGAGGCAGAGAATCCCAGTGTCGCTGTTATGTCTGTTATTCTCGTCAGTACCTCTGTCTAAAAAGTTAACCTGTTTATCAAGATTGGAGGCTACCTTTTTTTGTCAATGGTTTGGTCACTTTTTCCCAGGTGTCATAAGTTACGCTTGTATAACAGTACTCTTCTTGTGTTGTGAACAATCATCCACAAGGACTTCAGCATGTAGCACCAGTCACAGATGTATTAGCATGTAGCACCAGTCACAGATTAATTATCATGTAGCACCAGTCACAGATGTATTAGCATGTAGCACCAGTCACAGATGTATTAGCATGTAGCACTAGTCACAGATGTATTAGCATGTAGCACCAGTCACAGATGTATTAGCATGTAGCACCAGTCACAGATGTATTAGCATGTAGCACCAGTCACAGATGGATTAGCATGTAGCACCAGTCACAGATGTATTAGCATGTAGCACTAGTCACAGATGTATTAGCATGTAGCACCAGTCACAGATTATCTGAACCAGCAGGATACCTCATCATGCAATGCAGCACCACAGATCATCATCCTACTACTACCATCATCCTACTATCAGCAGACGCTTTACAAAAATACATGAAACCCCCCAGACAGTGACTGTACAGAAATACATGAAACCCCCCAGACAGTGACTGTACAGAAATACATGAAACCCCCCAGACAGTGATTGTACTAAAATACATGAAACCCCCCCAGACAGTGACTGTACAAAAATACATGAAACCCCCCAGACAGTGACTGTACAAAAATACATGAAACCCCCCAGACAGTGATTGTACTAAAATACATGAAACCCCCCCCAGACAGTGACTGTACAGAAATACATGAAACCCCCCAGACAGTGACTGTACAGAAATACATGAAACCGTGCGGGGGCTGCCCGGAACGCAAGTGCCTATCAAGCGGAAATAGCTCAGTTCTGCCTAAAGGACAAGACTCATCCCATTAACGTCAACCTGCAAACTAAGGAGGACTGTTGGCACTATCCCCTAGAGAGACACTATCCTCTAGAGACACTATCCCCTAGACACTATCCCCTAGAGACACTATCCCCTAGAGAGACACTATCCCCTAGACACTATCCCCTAGAGACACTATCCCCTAGAGACACTATCCCCTAGACACTATCCCCTAGAGACACTATCCCCTAGAGAGACACTATCCCCTAGAGACACTATCCCCTAGACACTATCCCCTAGAGAGACACTGTCCCCCAGAGAGACACTATCCCATAGAAAGACACTATCCCCTAGAGACAATATCCCCTAGACACTATCCCCTAGAGAGACACTATCCCCTAGAGAGACACTATCCCCTAGAGAGACACTATCCCCTAGAGACACTATCCCCTACACTCTAGGGCCTAGAGAGACACTGTCCCCTAGAGAGACACTGTCCCCCAGAGAGACACTATCCCCTAGAGAGACACTATCCCCTAGAGAGACACTATCCCCTAGAGAGACACTATCCCCTACACACTATCCCCTAGACAGACACTATCCCCTAGAGACACTATCCCCTAGACTCTAGGGCCTAGAGAGACACTGTCCCCTAGAGAGACACTGTCCCCCAGAGAGACACTATCCCCTAGAGAGACACTATCCCCTAGAGAGACACTATCCCCTAGACACTATCCCCTAGAGAGACACTATCCCCTAGAGAGACACTATACCCTAGAGACACTATCCCCTAGAGAGACACTATCCCCTAGAGACACTATCCCTTAGAGAGACACTGTCCCCCAGAGAGACACTATCCCCTAGAGACACTATCCCCTAGAGAGACACTATCCCCTAGACACTATCCCCTAGAGACACTATCCCCTAGAGACACTATCCCCTAGAGAGACACTATCCCCTAGAGAGACACTATCCCCTAGAGACACTATCCCCTAGACTCTAGGGCCTAGAGAGACACTGTCCCCTAGAGAGACACTGTCCCCTAGAGAGACACTATCCCCTAGAGAGACACTATCCCCTAGAGAGACACTATCCCCTAGACACTATCCCCTAGAGAGACACTATCCCCTAGAGACACTATCCCCTAGACTCTAGGGCCTAGAGAGACACTGTCCCCTAGAGAGACACTGTCCCCCAGAGAGACACTATCCCCTAGAGAGACACTATCCCCTAGAGAGACACTATCCCCTAGAGAGACACTATCCCCTAGAGACACTATCCCCTAGACACTATCCCCTAGAGAGACACTATCCCCTAGAGAGACACTATCCCCTAGAGACACTATCCCCTAGACTCTAGGGCCTAGAGAGACACTGTCCCCTAGAGAGACACTGTCCCCCAGAGAGACACTATCCCCTAGAGAGACACTATCCCCTAGAGAGACACTATCCCCTAGAGAGACACTATCCCCTAGAGACACTATCCCCTAGACACTATCCCCTAGAGAGACACTATCCCCTAGAGACACTATCCCCTAGACACTATCCCCTAGAGAGACACTGTCCCCTAGAGACACTATCCCCTAGAGAGACACTATCCCCTAGAGAGACACTATCCCCTAGAGAGACACTATCCCCTAGAGACACTATCCCCTAGAGAGACACTATCCCCTAGAGAGACACTATCCCCTAGAGAGACACTATCCCCTAGACAGACACTATCCCCTAGAGAGACACTATCCCCTAGAGAGACACTATCCCCTAGAGAGACACTATCCCCTAGAGAGACACTGTCCCCTAGAGAGACACTATCCCCTAGAGAGACACTATCCCCTAGACACTATCCCCTAAAGACACTATCCCCTAGAGAGACACTATCCCCTAGAGAGACACTATCCCCTAGAGAGACACTATCCCCTAGACACTATCCCCTAGAGAGACACTATCCCCTAGAGAGACACTATCCCCTAGAGAGACACTATCCCCTAGAGAGACACTATCCCCTAGAGAGACACTATCCCCTAGAGAGACACTGTCCTCTAGAGAGACACTATCCCCTAGAGACACTATCCCCTAGAGAGACACTGTCCTCTAGAGAGACACTATCCCCTAGACACTGTCCTCTAGAGAGACACTATCCCCTAGACACTATCCCCTAGAGACACTATCCCCTAGAGACACTATCCCCTAGAGAGACACTATCCCCTAGAGACACTATCCCCTAGACACTGTCCTCTAGAGACACTATCCTCTAGAGAGACACTATCCCCTAGAGAGACACTATCCCCTAGAGAGACACTATCCCCTAGAGAGACACTATCCCCTAGAGAGACACTATCCCCTAGAGAGACACTATCCCCTAGAGAGACACTGTCCCCTAGAGAGACACTGTCCCCTAGACCAGTGGTTCTTAACCTTTTTTGGCTACTGTACCCCCCTACTTTGACCCCCCCCATACATGTGCGACCGGCGTGATTCCTAGAACAAAATGTGGTTCACGCAGCCAGTCAAGTTTGGCAGACTTGTTTTCATTGTCAGTGAAGTAGGAGTTGAACTCAATGTTGAGTTTGGATGAATGTGAGCTTGCTTTTTGCACCATAGGAGCTCTGTCAACATCACTTGTAAAAATTAAAAAAAGTTAGGTGTCAAGCTGCTGGGGAAAAAATAACGTATTTCCCCATCTTCACATGTCCTCTCCCAGAGTTTGATCTTCTTTATGAATCCACACACTTTGTCAGACATCTTTAGAATGTGTGTGTGTCCACCTTGCAGAGATAGAGTCGTGTTGTTTCAGCTTGCTGAACACATCAGCAAGATAGGTCAATGCGGGCTCCCCAGTCTGTGTCCTCGAACACAGCCACAAGGGGGTGTGAGTGCTCAGACAAAAAATCAACTCCCTTCGGCACACAGCTCCAACTGCCTCTGTAGTGTTTTCCCTCTGGACGGTCATGTCGTGTGTGTGAAGCAGTAGCTGCTGACGCTCAGTCCCCCTGTCACCACAGAGCCTTTAAAGCAGTCGGTGATTCAGAGGCCTGGACATGATAAAAGTGAATCACTTTTCACTGCGTCTTTCAAAACATCATGTAATTCAGGACATTCTCTTGCTGGCCAAATGCCTCACTGTGAACGATAGATTGGGATTTACCTTCTTTATGTGGGCAATTAATCATTTCATTCTCGCAAGCGTTGATGCAGCACGATCCGTGCACACATGAAAACAGGATTTCCAATCGAGATTGTGCTCTGAGAAAAAGCTGTTCCCGTTAGCTTCTTGCAGAACAGAATGTGCTCATTAATTTCCGAAATGTCTCCGTATCGCACAAACGCAATCAACTTGGCTTCCCCACTAACATCAGTCGATTCGTCTAACAACAGAGATAATGTTTTTTTTCTCTCAATTTCCTTTACCAATTGATCAACAATATCAACGCCCGTGTCATCGATTCTATGGCACACCCTGTTATTTGACAATGGTACAGTCTTCAGTGCATCAGCTGCTGTTACATCACTCGTAGTTCCTGGATAACAGCGGCAAGCACTCTAGCGCGCGGAGCAGAGGATCAAACATTGAGCGGCGGGCGGGCGGGCGGGCGGGCGGGCGGAGCGATGCGTACACACCGCCATCCGTTTCCGTGTGTCATCCGTTTTGGGAAAGTATCTGCGTAATTGCGCAACCAACTCACTCAGGTGCTTCGCTATATCACATTTGACATTGTCCGTAAGCTTGAGTTCATTTGTACACACAAAAAAAATCATACAATGATGGAAAGACCTGTGTGTTGTCCTTGTTAATGCAGACAGAGAAAAGCTCCAACTTCATAGCCTCAATTTTGTCCCGCACATTGAATATAGTTGCGGGGAGTCCCTGTAATCCTAGATTCAGATCATTCAGGCGAGAAAAAACATCACCCAGACAGGCCAGTCATGTGAGAAACTCGTCATCGTGCAAGCGGTCAGACAAGTGAAAATGATGGTCAGTAAAGAAAACGTTAAGGTCGTCTCTCAATTTAAAAAAACGTGTCAATACTTTGCCCCTTGTTAACCAGCGCACTTCTGTATGTTGTAAAAACGTTACATGGTCGTTGGCAAAATCATTGCATAGTGCAGAAAATACAAGAGAGTTCAGGGGCCTTGCTTTAACAAAGTTAACCATATTCACTGTAGTGTCCAACACGTCTTTCAAGGTTTTATATGTAAGATGGCTAAATAAAGAGCAAAATTATTGATTATTATATTATTATTATTTGTGCCCTGGTCCTATAAGAGCTCTTTGTCACTTCCCACAAGATGGTTGTGACAAAAACTCACACTCATTCTTATATTTAATAAATGTATCGTATAGTGTGTGTGTGACTGGCTTACAATGATGGCAAAAAAACAACATTTGAGAGTGCCTTGACCCTGGTGCTAGAGGGGGTACACAGCTGGAGGTTGAATGTTTGAAGGGGTACGGGACTATAAAACGTTTGGGAACCACTGCCCTAGACCACCCCCAAACTATCCCCTAAACCATCCCCAAACTATCCCCTAGACCACCCTCAAACTATCCCCTATACCACCCCCAAACTATCCCCTAGACCACCCCCAAACTATCCCCTAGACCAGCCCTGAACTATCCCCTAGACCACCCCCAAACTATCCCCTAGACCACCCTCAAACTATCCCCTAAACCCTCCCCAAACTATCCCCTAGACCACCCTCAAACTATCCCCTAAAGCCTCCCCAAACTATCCCCTAGACCACCCCCAAACTATCCCCTAGACCAGCCCCAAACTATCCCCAAGACCATCTCCAAACTATCCCCTAGACCACCCCCAAACTATCCCCTAGACCACCCCCAAACTATCCCCTAGACCACCCCCAAACTATCCCCTAGACCACCCCCAAACTATCCCCTAGACCACCCTCAAACTATCCCCTAGACCACCCCCAAACTATCCCCTAAGACCACCCCCAAACTATCCCCTAAGACCACCCCCGAACTATCCCCTAGACCAGCCCCCAAACTATCCCCTAGACCAGCCCCCAAACTATCCCCTAGACCACCCCCAAACTTTCCCCTAGACCACCCCCAAACTATCCCCTAGACCAGCCCCGAACTATCCCCTAGACCACCCCCAAACTATCCCCTATACCACCCCCAAACTATCCCCTAGAACACCCCCAAACTATCCGCTAGAATACCCCCAAACTATCCCTTAGACCACCCCAAACTATCCCCTAGACCACCCCAAACTATCTCCTAGACCACCCCCGAACTATCCCCTAGACCACCCCCAAACTATCCCCTAAGACCACCCCCGAACTATCCCCTAGACCAGCCCCCAAACTATCCCCTAGACCACCCCCAAACTGACCCCTAGACCATCCCCAAACTATCCCCTAGACCACCCCCAAACTATCCCCTAGACCAGCCCTAAACTATCCCCTAGACCACCCCCAAACTATCCCCTAGACCACCCCCAAACTATCCCCTAGACCATCCCCGAACTATCCCCTAGACCACCCCCAAACTATCCCCTAAGACCACCCCCGAACTATCCCCTAGACCAGCCCCCAAACTATCCCCTAGACCAGCCCCCAAACTATCCCCTAGACCACCCCCAAACTATCCCCTAGACCAGCCCCCAAACTATCCCCTAGACCACCCCCAAACTATCCCCTAGACCACCCCCAAACTATCCCCTAGACCACCCCCAAACTATCCCCTAGACCACCCCCAAACTATCCCCTAGACCAGCCCCAAAGTATCCCCTAGACCAGCCAAAAAACTATACCCTAGACCACCCCCAAACTATCCCCTAGACCACCGCCAAACTATCCCCCAAACTATCCCCTAGACCACCCCCAAACTATCCCCTAGACCACCCCCGAACTATCCCCTAGACCACCCCCAAACTATCCCCTAGACCACCCCCAAACTATCCCCTAGACCACCCCCAAACTATCCCCTAGACCAGCCCTGAACTATCCCCTAGACCACCCCCAAACTATCCCCTAGACCACCCTCAAACTATCCCCTAAACCCTCCCCAAACTATCTCCTAGACCACCCCCGAACTATCCCCTAGACCACCCCCAAACTATCCCCTAAGACCACCCCCGAACTATCCCCTAGACCAGCCCCCAAACTATCCCCTAGACCACCCCCAAACTAACCCCTAGACCACCCCCAAACTATCCCCTAGACCACCCCCAAACTATCCCCTAGACCAGCCCTAAACTATCCCCTAGACCACCCCCAAACTATCCCCTAGACCACCCCCAAACTATCCCCTAGACCATCCCCGAACTATCCCCTAGACCACCCCCAAACTATCCCCTAGACCACCCCCGAACTATCCCCTAGACCAGCCCCCAAACTATCCCCTAGACCAGCCCCCAAACTATCCCCTAGACCACCCCCAAACTATCCCCCAAACTATCCCCTAGACCACCCCCAAACTATCCCCTAGACCACCCCCAAACTATCCCCTAGACCACCCCCAAACTATCCCCTAGACCATCCCCCAAACTATCCCCTAGACCACCCCCAAACTATCCCCTAGACCACCCCTAAACTATCCCCTAGACCAGCCCTGAACTATCCCCTAGACCACCCCCGAACTATCCCCTAGACCACCCCCAAACTATCCCCTAGACCACCCCCAAACTATCCCCTAGACCACCCCCGAACTATCCCCTAGACCACCCCCGAACTATCCCCTAGACCACCCCCGAACTATCCCCAAGACCACCCCCGAACTATCCCCTAGACCATCCCCGAACTATCCCCTAGACCAGCCCCAAACTATCCCCTAGACCAGCCCCAAACTATCCCCTAGACCACCCCCAAACTATCCCCTAGACCACCCCCAAACTACCCCCTAGACCACCCCCAAACTATCCCCTAGACCACCCCCAAACTATCCCCTAGACCGCCCCCAAACTATCCCCTAGACCACCCCCGAACTATCCCCTAGACCACCCCCAAACTATCCCCTAGACCACCCCCAAACTATCCCCTAGACCACCCCCAAACTATCCCCTAGACCACCCCCAAACTATCCCCTAGACCACCCCCAAACTATCCCCTAGACCACCCCCAAACTACCCCCTAGACCACCCCCAAACTATCCCCTAGACCACCCCCAAACTATCCCCTAGACCGCCCCCAAACTATCCCCTAGACCACCCCCGAACTATCCCCTAGACCACCCCCAAACTATCCCCTAGACCACCCCCAAACTATCCCCTAGACCACCCCCAAACTATCCCCTAGACCACCCCCAAACAATCCCCAAGACCACCCCCAAACTATCCCCTAGACCACCCCCAAACTATCCCCTAGACCACCCCCGAACTATCCCCTAGACCACCCCCGAACTATCCCCTAGACCACCCCCGAACTATCCCCTAGACAACCCCCAAACTATCCCCTAGACCACCCCCGAACTATCCCCTAGACCACCCCCAAACTATCCCCTAGACCACCCCCAAACTATCCCCTAGACCATCCCCAAACTATCTCCTAGACCACCCCCGAACTATTTTTTATTTATTTATTTTATTTAACCTTTATTTAACCAGGTAGGCAAATTGAGAACACGTTCTCATTTACAATTGCGACCTGGCCAAGATAAAGCAAAGCAGTTCGACACATACAACAACACATAGTTACACATGGAGTAAAAACAAACATATAGTCAATAATACAGTGAAAAAAAATAAGTCTATATACAATGTGAGCAAGTGAGGTGAGATAAGGGAGGTGAAGGCAAACAGATATATGTATAAATAAATAAAAATATAAAAAGGCCATGGAGGCGAAGTGAGTACAACACAGCAAGTAAAATAAAAACTAAAAAAAAACACTGGAATGGTTGGTTTGCATTGGAAGAAAGTGCAAAGTAGAGACAGAAATAATGGGGTGCAAAGGAGCAAAATAAATTAATAAATAAATATCCCCTAGACCATCCCCAAACTATCCCCTAGACCACCCCCAAACTTTCCCCTAGACCACCCCCAAACTATCCCCTAGACCAGCCCCAAACTATCCCCTAGACCAGCCCCAAACTATCCCCTAGACCACCCCCAAACTATCCCCTAGACCACCCCCAAACTATCCCCTAGACCATCCCCAAGCCACTAAAAGGTCAATGTAAAAATGTCTCTTCTTCCTGTTTAGGTCACAGACACCTTCCTATTGGATGTCTCCAACGGGGTCACGGAGGTCAACAATATCAGCATGTCCGTCGCCCACCTCATCCCTCTACAGGTATTGTCCTTTTAGAATGATTGCATATTAGGTTATGTATTGTGGAATAATTTTTGCTATCATCGGTTTTTACTGTGCGTTGACAATTTATGGTTGTAAAGTGGTGTACAAATCAAAGTTTATTTATCATATGCACAGGATTCAGTGCAAACGGTGCAATGAAATACTTTACATTTCAGTCTATGACTGCGAGCGAATAATAAATGCTAATCCTTCTACTTCTACAGGTGTTGAACTTCACCCTCCGAAAGGGCGGGTCCAAGGCTTTGACCCAGGAAGTGCTCAGGGTGACCAACCAACATTTTTCTGGCCTCAATTTCCTGTATAGCTTGTCTGAACCCCCGCAGAATGGCCACATTGAACATTCAGGTTACCCCGGGGTTCCTCTATGGGTTTTCACCAGACGCCAGGTAATGTAAGACTCTATCTCTCTCTGTCGTTCTCTCTTTCTTCGTGTTGAACAAAAATATTCAAATATGTGAAGTTCTCCAATGATTGTTCATATTTGGATTGTTTTTGCGAATAATATCAGAGAAGAATATATAGCCTACACAATCTAAAAACGCATCATATATTAGTACCTCAGGATGCTCAGTGTTTCATTGGTTTAGTTTCTCATGTGGAGTAATCAAACTATTGATTATGATAACACTTTATAACCAATTTATAGACACGTGTAACACGTCTTACAATGCTTTATGAATGCTTCATAATGAATTATACCTGTATGCCTTAATCTACTATGCACCTACATAAAGGACTTAACCCATACATAAGCATTTCTTAAATGAATCTAATTGTTTATTTTTAGTCTCTTAACTTTCTCGCCCTACGATCCCTCTAGGTGGAGCAGGGGGTAATCTACTACATTCATGACAGCAGTGAGACGTTGGAAGACAACTTCACTGTGGTGGCCAACGACACAGACCTGAGGAAACAGAGCTCTCCCTGTACCGTGTACATCCAGGTCACGGCCGTCAACGACCAGCATCCAGTCATCACCACCAACAGGGTTCTCAGGGTGAGTCCTCCAATCATCACCGCCGACAGGGTTCTCAGGGTGAGTCCTCCAATCATCACTGCCAACAGGGTTCTCAGGGTGAGTCCTCCAATCATCACTGCCAACAGGGTTCTCAGGGTGAGTCCTCCAATCATCACCGCCGACAGAGTTCTCAGGGTGAGTCTTCCAATCATCACTACCGACAGGGTTCTCAGGGTGAGTCTTCCAATCATCACTGCCGACATGGTTCTCAGGGTGAGTCCTCCAATCATCACTGCCGACAGGGTTCTCAGGGTGAGTCCTCCAATCATCACCACTAACAGGGTTCTCAGGGTGAGTCCTCCAATCATCACTGCCGACCTGGTTCTCAGGGTGAGAACCCATCATTACGCACACCTGGCAACCCTCATTACGCCCACCTGGCAACCCTCATTACGCACACCTGGCAACCCTCATTACACACACCTGGCAACCCTAATTACGCACACATGGCAACCCTCATTACTCACACCTGGCAACCCTCATTACGCACACCTGGCAACCCAGGTCCTGTCATATAGGACTGGTGACAGTAGACCTGTCATATAGGACTGGTGACAGTAGACCTGTCATATAGGACTGGTGACAGTACAGGTCCTGCCATATAGGACTGGTGACAGTAGACCTGTCATATAGGACTGGTGACAGTAGACCTGTCATATAGGACTGGTGACAGTAGACCTGTCATATAGGACTGGTGACAGTAGACCTGTCATATATGACTGGTGACAGTAGGCCTGTCATATAGGACTGGTGACAGTAGACCTGTCACATAGGACTGGTGACAGTAGACCTGTCATATAGGACTGGTGACAGTAGGCCTGTCATATAGGACTGGTGACAGTAGACCTGTCACATAGGACTGGTGACAGTACAGGACCTGTCATATAGGACTGGTGACAGTACAGGACCTGTCATATAGGACTGGTGACAGTAGACCTGTCATATAGGACTGGTGACAGTAGAGGTCCTGTCATATAGGACTGGTGACAGTAGACCTGTCTTATAGGACTGGTGACAGTAGACCTGTCACATAGGACTGGTGACAGTACAGGTCCTGTCATATAGGACTGGTGACAGTACAGGACCTGTCATATAGGACTGGTGACAGTACAGGACCTGTCAAATAGGACTGGTGACAGTACAGGACCTGTCACATAGGACTGGTGACAGTACAGGACCTGTCATATAGGACTGGTGACAGTACAGGACCTGTCATATAGGACTCGTGACAGTAGACCTGTCATATAGGACTGGTGACAGTACAGGTCCTGTCATATAGGACTGGTGACAGTAGCGGTCCTGTCATATAGGACTGGTGACAGTAGAGGTCCTGTCATATAGGACTGGTGACAGTAGACCTGTCTTATAGGACTGGTGACAGTAGACCTGTCACATAGGACTGGTGACAGTACAGGTCCTGTCATATAGGACTGGTGACAGTACAGGACCTGTCAGATAGGACTGGTGACAGTACAGGTCCTGTCATATAGGACTGGTGACAGTAGACCTGTCATATAGGACTGGTGACAGTACAGGACCTGTCATATAGGACTGGTGACAGTACAGGACCTGTCATATAGGACTGGTGACAGTGGTGGTCCTGTCATATAGGACTGGTGACAGTACAGGACCTGTCATATAGGACTGGTGACAGTAGACCTGTCATATAGGACTGGTGACAGTACAGGTCCTGTCATATAGGACTGGTGACAGTACAGGTCCTGTCATATAGGACTGGTGACAGTACAGGTCCTGTCATATAGGACTGGTGACAGTGGTGGTCCTGTCACAAATGGCTCCCTGGCCATTAACTATATAGTGCACTACATTTGACCAGAGCCCTATTGGCCCTGATCTCCCTGGTCAAAAGAAGTGCATTTTAAAGAGAATGCAAGATGGCGTCTGACAGTATAGTCACCTGTCCATCTGCTAGCTAGTTACAGTAAATGCTCAGTAAACAGTAAGCAGCTCAGTTGATCGTTGAGTGGCTGTAGACTAACACGTCGTTAGACAGAAGTCCAGCAGTTCAACGTGACTGAAGTACCAGGAAGTACAGCTTTTTGTTCTCGTTGGTGCTTTGTCCTGAATGCAACACATTCCATTCAGCTCTTCTCATGGTTCAGACCCTCTAATTGAAAGAGGGGAATTCCCTTCTTCCACACACCGCTGCTGTCTGAAAGCCCACCCTATTACACAGACAGTTGAAGTCGGAAGTTTACATACACTTAGGTTGGAGTCATTAAAACTTGTTTTTCAACCACTCCACAAATTTCTTGTTAACAAACTATAGTTTTGGCAAGTCGGTTAGGACATCTACTTTGTGCATGACACAAGTCATTTTTCCAACAATTGTTTACAGACAGATTATTTCACTTATAATTCACTGTATCACAATTCCAGTGGGTCAGAAGTTTACATACACTAGATTGACTGTGTCTTTTAAACAGCTTGGAAAATTCCAGAAAATTATGTCATGGCTTTGGAAGCTTCTGATAGGCTAATTGACATCATTTGAGTCAATTGGAGGTGTACCTGTGGATGTATTTCAAGGTCTACCTTCAAACCAAGTGCCTCTTTGCTTGACATCATTAGGTGATTATATACAGTGCCTTGCAAAGGTATACATCCCTATTTTGTTGCATTACAAATTGTAATTTAAATTGATTTTTATTTTGATTTCATGTAATGGAAATACACAAAATAGTCCAATTTGATGAAGTGAATAAAAAAAAAAAAAATTATAAACTAAAATAGGTGCTATATGTATTCACCCCCTTTGCTTGGAAATAAATAAGATCTGGTGCAACCAATTACCTTCAGAAGTCACATAATTAGTTAAATAAAGTCCACCTGTGTGCAATCTGTGTCACATGATCTGTCACATACTCAGTATATATACACCTGTTCTGAAAGGCCCCAGAGTCTGCAACACCACTAAGCAAGGGGCACCACCAAGCAAGCAGCACCATGAAGACCTAGGAGCTCTCCAAACAGGTCAAGTTGTGGAGAAGTACAGATCAGAGTTGGGTTCTAAAAAAATATCAGAAGCTTTGAACATCCCACGGAGCATCATTAAAATCCATGACAAAAAATGTTTTAAGAATATGGCACCACAACAAACCTGCCAAAAGAGGGCCGCCCACCAAAACTCACGGACCAGGCAAGGAGGGCATTAATCAGAGAGGCAACAAAGAGACCAAAGATAACCCTGAAGGAGCTGCAAAGCTCCACAGCGGAGATTGGAGAATCTGTCCATAGGACCACTTTAAGCCGTACACTCCACCGAGCTGGACTTTATGGAAGAGTGGCCAGAAATAAGCCATTGCTTAAAGAAAAAAAAATAAGCAACCACATTTGGTGTTTGCTAAAAGGCATGTGGGAGACTCTCCAAACATTTGGAAGAAGGTGCTCTGGTCAGATCAGGGGCGACAGGGTAGCCTAGTGGTTAGAGCGTTGGACTAGTAACCGAAAGGTTGCAAGTTTGAATCCCCGAGCTGACAAGGTAAAAATCTGTTGTTCTGCCCCCTGAACAAGGCAGTTAACACACTGTTCCTAGGCCGTCATTGAAAATAAGAATTTGTTTTTAAATGACTTGCCTAGTTAAATAAAGATAAAATGAGACAAATTTAGCTTTTTGGCCATCAAGGAAAATGCTATGTCTGGTGCAAACTCAAAGAACAACATCCCCACAGTAAAGCATGGTGGTGGCAGCATCCCCACTGTAAAGCATGGTGGTGCCTGCATCATGCTGTGGGGATGTTTTTCATCGGCAGGGACTGGGAAACTGGTCAGAATTGAAAGAATGATGGATGGCGCTAAATACAAGAAAATTCTTGAGGGAAACTTGAGATTTGAGACCGGGATGGATGTTCACCTTTCAGCAGGATAATGACCCTAAGCATACTGCTAAAGAAACACTCGAGTGGTTTAAGGGGAAACATTTAAATGTCTTGGAATTACCTAGTCAAAGCCCAGACCTCAATCCAATTGAGAATCTGTGGTATGACTTAAAGATTGCTGTACACCAACGGAACCCATCCAACTTGAAGGAGCTGGAGCAGTTTTACCTTGAAGAATGGGCAAAAATCCCAGTGGCTAGATGTGCCAAGCTTATAGAGACATAACCCAAGAGACTTGCAGCTGAAAATGCTGCAAAAGGTGTCTCTACAAAGTATTGACTTTGGGGGGGGGTGAATAGTTATGCACGCTCAAGTTTTCTGTTTTATTGTATTACTTCTTGTTTGTTTCACACACTAAAATATTTAGCATCTTCAAAGTGGTAGTCATGTTGTGTAAATCAAATGATACAACCTCCCCCCAAAAAAATCTATTTAATTCCAGGTTGTAAGGCAACAAAATAGGAAAAATGCCAAGGGGGTGAATACTTTCGCAAGCCAATTCAAAATCATATTTACAATGTGCAGGGATACTGGAGTGATGGAGGTAGATATGTATAAGGGTAAGGAGACAGGGATACTGGAGTGATGGAGGTAGATATGTATAAGGGTAAGATGACTCGGCATCAGGATATATGATAAACAGAGTAGCAGCAGTGTATATGATGATTGTATGTGAGTGTGTGTGTGTAGAGTCAGTATAAATGTGTGTGCATGTTTATATGTGTGTGTGTGTGAGCAAATTATTAAGTGAGTCTGTGTGTGTGTTGGAGTGTCAGTGTGCATGAGTGTGCTTGTGTTGTTCCTGTCCTCAGCCGTAGCCTTCCAGGAGGCTGTTTATGTACTTGTTCCTGTCCTCAGCCGTAGCCTTCCAGGAGGCTGTTTATGTACTTGTTCCTGTCCTCAGCCGTAGCCTTCCAGGAGGCGGTTTATGTACTTGTTCCTGTCCTCTGCCGTAGCCTTCCAGGAGGCTGTTTATGTACTTGTTCCTGTCCTCAGCCGTAGCCTTCCAGGAGGCTGTTTATGTACTTGTTCCTGTCCTCAGCCGTAGCCTTGCAGGAGGCGGTTTATGTACTTGTTCCTGTCCTCTGCCGTAGCCTTCCAGGAGGCTGTTTATGTACTTGTTCCTGTCCTCAGCCGTAGCCTTCCAGGAGGCTGTTTATGTACTTGTTCCTGTGCTCTGCCGTAGCCTTCCAGGAGGCGGTTTATGTACTTGTTCCTGTCCTCAGCCGTAGCCTTCCAGGAGGCGGTTTATGTACTTGTTCCTGTCCTCTGCCGTAGCCTTCCAGGAGGCTGTTTATGTACTTGTTCCTGTCCTCAGCCGCAGCCTTCCAGGAGGCTGTTTATGTACTTGTTCCTGTCCTCAGCCGTAGCCTTCCTGGAGGCGGTTTATGTACTTGTTCCTGTCCTCTGCCGTAGCCTTCCAGGAGGCTGTTTATGTACTTGTTCCTGTGCTCTGCCGTAGCCTTCCAGGAGGCGGTTTATGTACTTGTTCCTGTCCTCAGCCGTAGCCTTTCAGGAGGCTGTTTATGTACTTGTTCCTGTGCTCTGCCGTAGCCTTCCAGGAGGCGGTTTATGTACTTGTTCCTGTCCTCAGCCGTAGCCTTCCAGGAGGCGGTTTATGTACTTGTTCCTGTCCTCAGCCGTAGCCTTCCAGGAGGCGGTTTATGTACTTGTTCCTGTGCTCTGCCGTAGCCTTCCAGGAGGCGGTTTATGTACTTGTTCCTGTCCTCAGCTGTAGCCTTCCAGGAGGCGTTTTTTTAAAACAGGACTAGGCAGCATCCGCATGTGTTTGATCTGTTCGTCTGTTTGCTGTCTTTTCCCTCTGTGACTTCCTCTGAAGCCTCACATTGGAAGTGCACTTCCTGTGTACACACACACACACACACACACACACACACACACACACACACACACACACACACACACACACACACACCTAATGCGCCCACACTCACACACAGGTCCTTTGAGGTCTGACCTCTCCTGTGGTGACTAGATGTTTGGTGTCAAAGCCTGTTAATTTCAAGTCAAGTGATAATTGAAAAGTGTGTAGGAAAAGACAGGAAAAGGAAAAGACACGCCGCAGGCCAGAGTTCACTGCAATGATTATTACTGCCATTAGTTCTGTTTGAAATACCACTTAGGCACACTTAGCAAGCTTCACTTACTTCCATTAACAGTTTGGTTTTGGCCCAGGTTAAAGAAAAGCCCTTTGTGACAGAAGAATGCTTTGAAACAATGTGGCATTGTGATGTGTATTGGAATCGAACAATACAAAATATATATATTTTGAAAGGTCTTTGAAATATGATTGATTTGATTGGTTGCCTCCTTAAGTGTGGGATAGATTTAATTGGTCCCCCCCTCCCCCCCTCAGGTGTGGGAGGGGTCGGTGACAGAGATCCGCCCTGAGAATTTGGACGCCCAGGATGAGGACACGCCCCCTGAGGAGCTGCAGGTGATCGTGACTCCGCCCAACAATGGCCACCTGGCGCTGAAGAGCGCCCCCACCAGGCCACTCCTGAACTGTACCCTACAACACATCCATCTGGGACAGCTGTTGTTTGTCCACACTGGTAAGACCTGAGCACTATACTACGAATATAGAATTAGCTAGGTTGGATATAATTTAATAGCCAGGGTAGATCTACCTATGTTAATATAATATAATTGCATGGCTAGGCCTATCTGCATTCGGTGTGTGTTACGCTCGCTCCCCCTGATGGTGTTTGATGGAGTGACAGATGGAGTTGAATTAAACACCGTTTCTCATATTGATTTTCCCGGAGCACTATACTACTACGTATGTGGTTTGAGGAGTTAGCGAGTTAACTTTGGTCAACTCTGAGTTCAACTCGGGATAACCGGTACCACAAATGTGGCTCAAACCTTATTAGCAAGGTACATTTCTATGGCGACGAATCGTTCAGAACGAACCTGCTCCGGGACAGGATAACTTAGGGTTAACTGCATTTATTATAAAAAAAGTTTCTGAGCCGCAAGTTGAGGACCAATTCAATCAGATTCCCTCCCTCTCACAAAGATGGCATCATCATCCATTTTAGGAAAACAACGGATTAAATATTGTATTCATCAAATATGTTTTTGTGTGTTAGGTTACATGGCTCTTTTCTATCACATTACACATTTAGTAAATGCATTTCAAACTTCACGCACAGGAAGACTTTTTGTGTGACTTAACGATTATTTTATCATAGGACTGGGAAGAAAAGGTGCTCGTTCATTGATAACACACCAAAGTAATAGCCTAAAGCTGCAAAACCTGGACCCGTACAAATCAGCCGGGCTAGACAATCTGGACCCGTACAAATCAGCCGGGCTAGACAATCTGGACCCGTACAAATCAGCTGGGTTAGACAATCTGGACCCGTACAAATCAGCTGGGTTAGACAATCTGGACCCGTACAAATCAGCTGGGCTAGACAACCTGGACCCGTACAAATCAGCCGGGCTAGACAATCTGGACCCGTACAAATCAGCCGGGCTAGACAATCTGGACCCGTACAAATCAGCCGGGCTAGACAAACGGATCACTGACTATTTCGAATCCCACCGTACGTTCTCCGCTGTGCAATCCGGTTTCCGAGCTGGTCACGGGTGCACCTCAGCCACGCTCAAGGTACTAAACGATATCCTAACCGCCATCGATACAAAACAGTGCTGTGCAGCCGTCTTCATCGACCTGGCCAAGGCTTTCGACTCTGTCAATCACCGTATTCTTATCGGCAGACTCAACAGCCTTGGTTTCCCAAATGACTACCTCGCCTGGTTCACTAACTACTTCGCAGACAGAGTTCAGTGTGTCAAATCGGAGGGTCTGTTGTCCGGACCTCTGGCAGTCTCTATGGGGGTGCCACAGGGTTCAATTCTTGAGCCGACTCTTTTCTCTGTATATATCAATGATGTCGCTCTTGCTGCAGGTGATTCCCTGATCCACTTCTACGCAGACGACACCATTCTGTATACTTCTGGCCCTTCTTTTGACACTGTGTTGACTAACCTCCAAACAAGCTTCAATGCCATACAACACTCCTTCTGTGGCCTCCAACTGCTCTTAAATGCTAGTAAAACCAAATGCATGCTTTTCAACCGATCGCTGCCTGCACCCGCCCGCCTGTCTAGCATCACTACCCTGGAAGGTTATGACCTAGAATATGTGGACAACTACAAATACACTGCTCAAAAAAATAAAGGGAACACTTAAACAACACAATGTAACTCCAAGTCAATCACACTTCTGTGAAATCATTTGTGGCCTGCTGGAGGCCTGCTGGAGGTCATTTTGCAGGGCTCTGGCAGTGCCCCTCCTTGCTCAAAGGCGGAGGTAGTGGTCCTGCTGCTGGGTTGTTGCCCTCCTACGGCCTCCTCCACGTCTCCTGATGTACTGGCCTGTCTCCTGGTAGCGCCTCCATGCGCTGGACACTACGCTGACAGACACAGCAAACCTTTTTGCCACAGCTCGCATTGATGTGCCATCCTGGATGAGCTGCACTACCTGAGCCACTTGTGTGGGTTGTAGACTCCGTCTCATGCTACCACTAGAGTGAAAGCACCGCCAGCATTCAAAAGTGACCAAAACATCAGCCAGGAAGCATAGGAACTGAGAAGTGGTCTGTGGTCACCACCTGCAGAACCATTCCTTTTTTGGGGGTGTCTTACTAATTGCCTATAATTTCCACCTTTTGTCTATTCCATTTGCACAACA
>NC_074692.1:45272378-45387378 GCF_029448725.1 Salvelinus fontinalis
CACAGACGTACACAGACCGTACACACCCTTAGCCAAACTCTGACTGTCCTGGCTGAGGCTGAGGAGTCTGGTTTGTGAGTTAGGTGAGGATGGATGACAGAACTAGGTTCAAATACTATTTGAAATCATCTCACATTCTATATCTTTGGCGCAATGGGACCAACATAGTAGCTGCAGACATGCCCGTCTGACACTTCAGGCAGGTTAAAGCTAAAGCGAAGAGTCTTTTAAATATTTCAAATAGTAGTTGAACCCAGTTTTGATTGATGGCGGTAGCTAATGGCCAGCTGGCACAGTGTACTGGGCTTTCCAGGCAGTGGATGGATGAGTGGAGATAGTTAAGGAACTCTGTCTGTGCCTGCTCTAATGCGTTTCACACGACAGCTGAAGAAGAGATCATTCTCTTAACTTCCTCTATACATTTTACATTACATTTAAGTCATTTAGCAGACGCTCTTATCCAGAGCGACTTACAAATTGGTGCATTCACCTTATGACATCCAGTGGAACAGCCACTTTACAATAGTGCATCTAAATCTTTTAAGGGGGGGGGGTGGGGCAGAAGGATTGCTTTATCCTATCCTAGGTATTCCTTGAAGAGGTGGGGTTTCAGGTGTCTCCGGAAGGTGGTGATTGACTCCGCTGTCCTGGCGTCGTGAGGGAGTTTGTTCCACCATTGGGGTGCCAGAGCAGCGCACTATACCACTTCAAACGTCTTGTCTTTCTAGCTTTGTGATATTTTGTTCATTTACACACAAGTTGACTACTCTACTGCTGACTCCCCTCGTAATATACTCTTATAAATAACTATGATTGCGATTTTATGTTCATTTATAGTGGGAGTTTCGATATTCAAAAATATGTAGGTGCAGTGTGGTTTTTTTTTTGTCCTTGTTATAGCACCGATTGAAAAGTCCTCATGACACACTAAAGCATGAAACACATTGTGCTTTTCAAAGGTCCGTCCTTGTAGGTGATCTGTATTTAGTTCCAGTATAAAACCATAGCCTGTCGTCTTGCCTCTATTTCTGAGGTAAAACAGACAATAGCGTCCACTTGATAAACAGTACAAGTTTGGACACACCTACTAATTCCAAGCTTTTTCTTTGTTTGTACTATTTTCTACATTGTAGAATAATAGTGAAGACATCAACACTATGATAGAAAACATATGGAATCAGAATAGTAACCCCTAAAAAAGTGTTAAACAAATCAAAATATTGATGTTGATCACTTTGGGTGCTGTAAATTGTGGGCAGGAGGGCCTCCCGGGTGGCGCAGTGGCCACCAGAGTCTCTGGGTTCGCCCCCAGGCTCTGTCGCAGCCGGCCGCGCCCGGGAGGTCCGTGGGGCGACGCACAATTGGGCCAGCGTCGTCCGGGTTAGGGAGGGTTTGGCCGGTAGGGATTTCCTTGTCTCATCGCGCTCCAGCGACTCCTGTGGCGGGCCTGGCGCAGTGCGTGCTAACCAAGGGGGGCCAGGTGCACGGTGTTTCCTCCGACACATTGGTGCGGCTGACTTCCGGGTTGGAGGCGCACTGTGTTAAAGAAACAGTGCGGCTTGGTTGGGTTGTGCTTCGGAGGACGCATAGCTTTCGACCTTCGTCTCTCCCGAGCCCGTACGGGAGTTGTAGCGATGAGACAAGATAGTAATTACTAGCGATTTGGGGAGAAAAGGGGATAAAAAAAAATTACAAAAATTGTGGACAGGATGGAAATGAACCCAACCCATGGAAAACTGTTACGATCTCCTTCATTACGTTTTATACCTTCTCTCAAATCTCAGTTTATGACCAAAATTATCCACTTTACAACTTTGTCGTACATTTTGACACTAGAACAAATGTTTTCTGACTCATATCGATGCCACATAGGCAGTTTTCAAAACAAGAAGTCAGTCATTAAAAGGCTTTATCTATCTTCATGTATATCCTAGGACTTACAGTATAGGCATGTTACATGATTGTGACTGTGTTCATGGGTCCGTACACAGTATGTTTCGCAACAAAGCCTCCTTCACTCACGCCGCAAAATTTACACTCGTAAAACTGACTATCCTACCGATCCTCGACTTCGGCGATGTCATCTACAAAATAGCTTCCAATACTCTACTCAGCAAACTGGATGTAGTCTATCACAGTGCCATCCGTTTTGTTACCAAAGCGCCTTATACCACCCACCACTGCGACCTGTATGCTCTAGTCGTCTGGCCCTCGCTTCATATTCGTCGCCAGACCCACTGGCTCCAGGTCATCTATAAGTCTATGCTAGGTAAAGCCCCGCCTTATCTCAGCTCACTGGTCACCATAGCAACACCCACCCGTAGCACGCGCTCCAGCAGGTATATCTCACTGGTCACCCCCAAAGCCAACACCTCGTTTGGCCGCCTTTCCTTCCAGTTCTCTGCTGCCATTGACTGGAACGAATTGCAAAAATCGCTAAAGCTGGAGACTTACATTTCCCTCGCTAACTTTAAACATCAGCTATCTGAGCAGCTAACCGATCGCTGCAGCTGTACATAGCCCATCTGTAAGTAGCCCACCCAATCTACCTACCTCATCCCCATACTGTTTTTATTTACTTTTCTGCTCTTTTGCACACCAGTATCACTACTTACACACCATAATCTGCTCGTCATCATCTGCTCATCTATCACTCCAGCGTTAATCTGCTAAATTGTAATTACTTTGCTACTATGGCCTATTCATTGCCGTACCTCCTCACGCCATTTGCACACACTGTATATAGACTTTCTTTTTTTTCTATTGTGTTACTGACTGTACGCTTGTTTATTCCATGTGTAACTCTGTGTTGTTGTTTGTCGCACTCTGTCACACTGCTTTGCTTTATCTTGACCAGGTCGCAGTTGTAAATGAGAACTTGTTCTCAACTAGTCTACCTGGTTAAATAAAGGTGAAATAAAATAAAATGTTGGAGTGTTTGTTTACCCATAGTTTTTCCCAACAGGCTCTACAACACCAATCGCCAGGGACGATTTGCAGGCAGTGACCAATGACAAGAGATCCAACCGTACCATTATCTTCAACGTGATTCGTCGACCCGAACTCGGAAGACTGGTGACGCTGCTTGGTAATAACTCTACTGTAGATGTCTCCTCCTTCACACAGACAATGGTGAGAGCAGAGCTGCTGATTTAGGTTTACTTTGGCCTTTTTTAAGATCATAATGAATATGATTACATGGATAAAAAGGGGGGGGGGGGCGGATCCTAGACCACCACTCCTACTCTGAGACGCTCTGTGAGAATGAACCCAGGAGTTTCTAGGTATTCCCGAGGTAAGAGCATGTAAACAGAACGTCATTCCCTTTTTCATTTCTCTTTGCAAGTTCTGACCTTGAACTTGAGCACGAGAATAGAATTCTATTCATCCGCTATTCGTTTTTTGGGTGGAGATCAAAGAGATGAAGGTGTGTCTACAGGTAGGCCGTATTAATGAAGGTGTGTCTACAGGTAGGCCGTATTAATGGAGGTGTTTCTACAGGTAGGCCGTAATAATGAAGGTGTTACTACAGGTAGGCCGTATGAATGGAGGTGTTACTACAGGTAGGCCGTATGAATGAAGGTGTTACTACAGGTAGGCCGTATGAATGGAGGTGTGTCTACAGGTAGGCCGTATTAATGAAGGTGTGTCTACAGGTAGGCCGTAATAATGAAGGTGTTACTACAGGTAGGCCGTATTAATGGAGGTGTTTCTACAGGTAGGCCGTATTAATGAAGGTGTTTCTACAGGTAGGCCGTATTAATGGAGGTGTTTCTACAGGTAGGCCGTATTAATGGAGGTGTTTCTACAGGTAGGCCGTATTAATGGAGGTGTTTCTACAGGTAGGCCGTATTAATGGAGGTGTTTCTACAGGTAGGCCGTATTAATGAAGGTGTTTCTACAGGTAGGCCGTATTAATGGAGGTGTTACTACAGGTAGGCCGTATTAATGGAGGTGTTTCTACAGGTAGGCCGTATTAATGGAGGTGTTTCTACAGGTAGGCCGTATTAATGAAGGTGTTTCTACAGGTAGGCCGTATTAATGGAGGTGTTTCTACAGGTAGGCCGTATTAATGGAGGTGTTACTACAGGTAGGTCGTATTAATGGAGGTGTGTCTACAGGTAGGCCGTAATAATGGAGGTGTGTCTACAGGTAGGCCGTATTAATGAAGGTGTTTCTACAGGTAGGCCGTATTAATGGAGGTGTTACTACAGGTAGGCCGTATTAATGGAGGTGTTTCTACAGGTAGGCCGTATTAATGGAGGTGTTACTACAGGTAGGCCGTATTAATGGAGGTGTTACTACAGGTAGTCCGTATTAATGGAGGTGTTTCTACAGGTAGGCCGTATTAATGGAGGTGTTTCTACAGGTAGGCCGTATTAATGGAGGTGTTTCTACAGGTAGGCCTTATTAATGGAGGTGTTTCTACAGGTAGGCCGTATTAATGGAGGTGTGTCTACAGGTAGGCCGTATTAATGGAGGTGTGGTGGAGGTGTTACTACAGGTAGGCCGTATTAATGGAGGTGTTTCTACAGGTAGGCCGTATTAATGGAGGTGTTTCTACAGGTAGGCCGTATTAATGGAGGTGTTACTACAGGTAGGCCGTATTAATGGAGGTGTTTCTACAGGTAGGCCGTATTAATGGAGGTGTTACTACAGGTAGGCCGTATTAATGGAGGTGTTTCTACAGGTAGGCCGTATTAATGAAGGTGTTTCTACAGGTAGGCCGTATTAATGGAGGTGTGTCTACAGGTAGGCCGTATTAATGGAGGTGTTTCTACAGGTAGGCCGTATTAATGAAGGTGTTACTACAGGTAGGCCGTATGAATGGAGGTGTGTCTACAGGTAGGCCGTATTAATGGAGGTGTTTCTACAGGTAGGCCGTATTAATGGAGGTGTTTCTACAGGTAGGCCGTAATAATGGAGGTGTTACTACAGGTAGGCCGTATGAATGGAGGTGTGGTGGAGGTGTTTCTACAGGTAGGCCGTATTAATGAAGGTGTTTCTACAGGTAGGCCGTATTAATGGAGGTGTGTCTACAGGTAGGCCGTATTAATGGAGGTGTGGTGGAGGTGTTTCTACAGGTAGGCCGTATTAATGGAGGTGTTTCTACAGGTAGGCCGTATTAATGGAGGTGTTTCTACAGGTAGGCCGTATTAATGGAGGTGTTTCTACAGGTAGGCCGTATTAATGGAGGTGTGTCTACAGGTAGGCCGTATTAATGGAGGTGTGGTGGAGGTGTTACTACAGGTAGGCCGTATTAATGGAGGTGTTTCTACAGGTAGGCCGTATTAATGGAGGTGTGTCTACAGGTAGGCCGTATTAATGAAGGTGTTTCTACAGGTAGGCCATATTAATGGAGGTGTTTCTACAGGTAGGCCGTATTAATGGAGGTGTTTCTACAGGTAGGCCGTATTAATGGAGGTGTTTCTACAGGTAGGCCGTATTAATGGAGGTGTTTCTACAGGTAGGCCGTATTAATGAAGGTGTTTCTACAGGTAGGCCGTATTAATGGAGGTGTGGTGGAGGTGTTTCTACAGGTAGTCCGTATTAATGGAGGTGTTTCTACAGGTAGGCCGTATTAATGGAGGTGTTTCTACAGGTAGGCCGTATTAATGGAGGTGTTTCTACAGGTAGGCCGTATTAATGGAGGTGTTTCTACAGGTAGGCCGTATTAATGGAGGTGTTTCTACAGGTAGGCCGTATTAATGAAGGTGTTTCTACAGGTAGGCCGTATTAATGGAGGTGTTACTACAGGTAGGCCGTAATAATGGAGGTGTTTCTACAGGTAGGCCGTATTAATGGAGGTGTTACTACAGGTAGGCCGTATTAATGGAGGTGTTTCTACAGGTAGGCCGTATTAATGGAGGTGTTTCTACAGGTAGGCCGTAATAATGGAGGTGTGTCTACAGGTAGGCCGTATTAATGGAGGTGTTTCTACAGGTAGGCCGTATTAATGGAGGTGTTTCTACAGGTAGGCCGTAATAATGGAGGTGTGTCTACAGGTAGGTCGTATTAATGAAGGTGTTTCTACAGGTAGGCCGTATTAATGGAGGTGTGTCTACAGGTAGGCCGTATTAATGGAGGTGTGTCTACAGGTAGGCCGTATTAATGGAGGTGTTACTACAGGTAGGCCGTATTAATGAAGGTGTTTCTACAGGTAGGCCGTATTAATGGAGGTGTTTCTACAGGTAGGCCGTATTAATGGAGGTGTTACTACAGGTAGGCCGTATTAATGGAGGTGTTTCTACAGGTAGGCCGTATTAATGGAGGTGTTTCTACAGGTAGGCCGTATTAATGGAGGTGTTACTACAGGTAGGCCGTATTAATGAAGGTGTTTCTACAGGTAGGCCGTATTAATGGAGGTGTTTCTACAGGTAGGCCGTATTAATGGAGGTGTTACTACAGGTAGGCCGTATTAATGGAGGTGTTTCTACAGGTAGGCCGTATTAATGGAGGTGTTTCTACAGGTAGGCCGTATTAATGGAGGTGTTACTACAGGTAGGCCGTATTAATGAAGGTGTTTCTACAGGTAGGCCGTAATAATGGAGGTGTTTCTACAGGTAGGCCGTATTAATGGAGGTGTTTCTACAGGTAGGCCGTATTAATGGAGGTGTGTCTACAGGTAGGCCGTATTAATGAAGGTGTTTCTACAGGTAGGCCGTAATAATGGAGGTGTTTCTACAGGTAGGCCGTATTAATGGAGGTGTCTCTACAGGTAGGCCGTATTAATGAAGGTGTGTCTACAGGTAGGCCGTATTAATGGAGGTGTTTCTACAGGTTAGGCCGTATTAATGAAGGTGTTTCTACAGGTAGGCCGTATTAATGGAGGTGTTTCTACAGGTAGGCCGTAATAATGGAGGTGTTTCTACAGGTAGGCCGTATTAATGGAGGTGTTTCTACAGGTAGGCCGTATTAATGGAGGTGTTTCTACAGGTAGGCCGTATTAATGGAGGTGTGTCTACAGGTAGGCCGTATTAATGGAGGTGTTTCTACAGGTAGGCCGTATTAATGGAGGTGTTTCTACAGGTAGGCCGTATTAATGGAGGTGTTTCTACAGGTAGGCCGTATTAATGGAGGTGTTACTACAGGTAGGCCGTATTAATGGAGGTGTTACTACAGGTAGGCCGTATTAATGGAGGTGTTACTACAGGTAGGCCGTATTAATGGAGGTGTTTCTACAGGTAGGCCGTATTAATGGAGGTGTCTCTACAGGTAGGCCGTATTAATGGAGGTGTCTCTACAGGTAGGCCGAATTAATGAAGAGCTGTTGATTAAAGCTGGGTAAATAAGCCGTTTAGATAAGGTGATTGTAAATATAAATGACAATTACCGTATGATCGCTGGAGACAAAATGTGAAACCAGTCACATGACAGCACCCTGAAGCATGTCAACATATCAACATATCACCTTTTCCACCGTGAAGTTTATAAGGCTGTCCTTGTTTATCACTGTATGAGTGCTTTGTTACTTGTTATGTTTTGTGTTTTTTTTGTTGACCCCAGAAAAATTAGCTGCTGCTTCTGCAAACGCTAGTGTGGATCCAAATAAACACATAATAACAAATAAATGCTGGGATAGGATAGGACGGGGCCGAGCATCTCAGAGAATCAGAATAACTTTTATTCACCAAGGGGTGAAGGATGAGGATTATCAAGGTAGATTTTATAGGACTACTATTCAACTCTTATTGTACACTTATCTCACCTTACAATATTTCATGGATTTGAACAATTGAAAATGTCAACTTTCAGGATCAATCAAACCACTGTATTTTAAAATTACCAATATATTTTCTTTTACATTCCGGGAATGTTTTTTTGGCCCACAAAAAAACAAAGTGAATATGCAATGCCCTCACTCTGTCATTCAGAAACGTATTCCAGTGTCTGCCTGCCAGCTGAATATCTTTGCCAGCGTGTAGGCTACCTACCCCTTCACCTGCTCGTTCCCCTCCCCCTCCGAAGCTTAGCTGTATCCTACTGACGTTACAAGGGTGATTCAGAAATTAGGGAGAGATTTTTCATGATAGAAGAATGGGTTCACTTTTTCAATGCTAGTTAAGGCTACTATAGTTACCACGTTTCACATTGGATTTATTAATTACAAAAAGGTAAGACATATTTTTAATTCTGGTGCCGCACTGCACATACAAGTTGTTAGCTAGCTCCGGTCCAGTTTTACGCCAACTCTCGGGAAGTTCAAAGACATTCAAAGTTCCTCCATAGAAGCTCCTCCTCTGTAGATATAATTCAGATAAAGCATTTCATAACTGTAACGGCTGTTTGATGAAGAAGGAGTGGACCAAGGTGCAGCGTGGTACGTGTCAATGATATTTATTTAACTCAGAACACTAAGACAAAATAACAAACATAGACCAACACGAAACAGTTCTGTCTGGTGCAGACACAAAGACAGAAAACAACTACCCACAAACCACAGGTGGGAAAAGGCTACCTAAGTATGGTTCTCAATCAGAGACAACGATAGACAGCTGCCTCTGATTGAGAACCACACCCGGCCAAACACATAGAAATAGACAACATAGAACAAAAACATAGAATGCCCACCCCAACTCACACCCTGACCAAACCAAAATAGAGACATAAAAAAGGATCTCTAAGGTCAGGGCGTGACAATAACAAGATACCCAGGCGCTTCAAGCCAAGCCTCCTCCTCAACCCTCTCTCGCTCTCTCCCCACCCACGTGTCTGTTCATTGCGCATGTAAACAACTGAATGGTGATGTAATTTAATGTAGTTGAGTTAAATGTAAAAAAAAATATGTCAATTTCAGAGGTTTAAAAAGGAATAGAAATTAAATATTTTTTTAAAACTACTTTTTGGTGGTTCAACCCGGTTCAGAACTTTATTTTGAAGGTCGGAACTGTGGAAAGGAATTTAAAAAATAATGGTTCTGTTCAGAACAAAACGATTTAGAAAATAATTTTGGTTCCAACCCCTGCTGAGAAGTGTGTAAGAAAGGCGTGAGTAGGAAAGGCCTACATTTCTTAAGTCTGAATCGGGCCCGTACTGTTTGGGAAAACATAATATTTACAGCGAGAAATGAACACAAAGAAACTCAACAGGATATAAATTCCAACACATGCAGGAAGAATGTTGTGTTACATTAACAGGAAGCTTGGTCGGTCATTGTTTTTGATTGAATAAGTCTTCATTTCTTTGGCAGCACTGTTGAGAAACAGAACAGAACTGTGTGTCACGTTCTGACCTGAGTTCCTTTATTATGTCTTTATTTTAGTTTGGTCAGGGCGTGAGTTGGGGTGGGCATTCTATGTTGTTTTTCTATGTTTTGTTCTGTTGTTATATTTCTATGTGTTTGGCCTAGTATGGTTCTCAATCAGATGCAGGTGTCAGTCGTTGTCTCTGATTGGGAGCCATATTTAGGTAGCCTGTTTTCTATTGTGTTTTGTGGGTGGTTGTTTCCTGTGTCTGTGTTTGCACCATACGGGACTGTTTCGGTTGTTCGTTTGTACTTTTGTTAAGTGTTCTGTTGATTGTTTTAAAATATCTCATTATGGACACTTACCACGCTGCACATTGGTCCGATCCTTGCTACTCCTCTTCAGACGAAGAGGAAAACCGCTACAGAACCACCCACCAACCAAGGACCAAGCAGCATGTTAAACAGGAGCAGAGGATTATGGACTCATGGACATGGGAGGAGATACTAGACGGTAAGGGACCCTGGGCACAGGCTGGGGAATATCGTCGCCCCAAGGAAGAACTGGAGGCAGCGAAAGCTGAGCAGCGGCGATATGAGGAGGTAGCTTATCGTAAGCAGCGTTGTACTGGTCAGGCACCGTGTTATGCGGTTAAGCGCACGGTGTCGCCAGTACGCGCCCATAGCCCGGTGCGCTATAGGACAGCTCCCCGAAAGTGTCATGTGAGTGTTGTGCGTATTGTGCCGGCTCAGCGTGTCTGGTCTCCGGTACGCCGTTTCGGTCCAGGGTATCCTGCGCCGGCTCTGCGTGCTGTGTCTTCGGGGTGCTGGGAGGGTGCAGTGCGTCCTATGCCTGCGCTCCGCTCGTGCCGGGCGAATGTGGGAATTGAGCCTAAGGGGGAGGTGCGCGTAGTATGCACCAGATCTCCAGTGCTCACCCACAGCCCGGTTCAACCTGTGCCTGCACTCTGGAGGGTCCGGGCTAGAGTAGTCATCCAGCCTGGGGGAGTGGTGCCAAGGCTGCGTACCAGAGTTCCAGTGCTCCCCCACAGCCCGGTTCAACCTGTGCCTGCACTCTGGAGGGTCCGGGCTAGAGTAGTCATCCATCCTGGGGGAGTGGTGCCAAGGCTGCGCACCAGAGCTCCAGTGCTCCCCAACAGTCCGGTTCTTCCGGTGCCTCCAAGCACCAGGCCTCCTATAGGTCTCCCCAGCCTGGTGGGTCCTGTGGCAGCCCCACGCACCAGGCTGTCTCTCCGTCTCCTCCCTCCAGGTTCTCTCTCCAGGCCAGAGCCGCCCGTCTGTCCTGAGTTGCCGGAGCCGCCCGTCTGTCCTGAGTTGCCGGAGCCGCCCGTCTGTCCTGAGTTGCCGGAGCCGCCCGTCTGTCCTGAGCTGCCGGAGCCGCCCGTCTGTCCTGAGCTGCCGGAGCCGCCCGTCTGTCCTGAGCTGCCGGAGCCGCCCGTCTGTCCTGAGCTGCCGGAGCCGCCCGTCTGTCCTGAGCTGCCGGAGCCGCCCGTCTGTCCTGAGCTGCCGGAGCCGCCCGTCTGTCCTGAGCTGCCGGAGCCGCCCGTCTGTCCTGAGCTGCCGGAGCCGCCCGTCTGTCCTGAGCTGCCGGAGCCGCCCTCCTGTCCGGAGCTGCCCCTCAGTCCGGAGGCGCCCCTCAGTCCAGAGGCGCCCCTCAGTCCAGTGGTGCCCTTTACTAGGGTCTCCAATCCAGGGTCGGTGACAAGGGTTGCCGCTCCTAAGGTGTCCCAGAAGGGGGCCGAGACTATGGTGGAGTGGGGTCCTAGTCCCGCTCCAGAGCCACCACCGCAATAAATGCCCACCCAGACCCTCCCCTATAGGTTCAGGTTTTGCGGCCGGAGTGATTTATTAAATATCTCATTATGGACACTTACCACGCTGCACATTGGTCCGATCCTTGCTACTCCTCTTCAGACGAAGAGGAAAACCGTTACACCGTGCAAGGTTTTTATTGTTGAGAAACAGAATAGAACTGTGCCAGGTTTTTAATGTTGAGAAACAGAATAGAACTGTGCCAGGTTTCATTCGGCGTGCATTAGGCTTACACACTAATGCCAGATTTTTAACAAATACGAAAGAAAAACATCAAAATAGCCTATAGATATGAATTGCCCAAGAATTATACATTTATGAGTTTTTTTTACTGCACTGTATTCCCTTTATTCAACCCACCCACCCTTCATCCACACAATATTCAATGACCCTAAACCCACCCGTCTCGCGGATATCACCGCAGGTTATGAGTAAACCCGCGCACCACTCACCCCGTTACACGTACAGTAGCAGAGTCAGCGTGGGTTTGAAAACCGACCCACTGCCCTTCTGGCTCACGTTACCTGTCTAATCTCCACTGTCCTATCCATTCAATCAAACCACAAAAAGTTTTACAAAACAAGAATAAACCTTCGGTCAAACTGTCCAATCTCTGTGGAGCAACACCTGACTACAAAGACATGCATTATGAATCTGTTTCCATTCTGAATATCAACTTCAGACAAGATCTTCTCCAGTGGAGGAAGTGACTCATAACAAGTGTTCATGTCTTGAATTATTAGTGTTTTTTTTAAAGAGATGTTGTTTTTTTCATACCAAAGCTGTTGATGTTCAGTGTTTTTATTCAATGCTTTCTTTAGTGTTTCGGCTACGTTGAAACGGGTGCAAAAGTGAGCATATTGTGGCCTTGCCTGTCCGATTTATAGTAACACCAGCCTTCACTGATTAGTGGTCTCAGGTGGACCATGGGATGAGGGTTTGCTAAATTGAGTATCTAACTCTTCTCCTTCTCCTTCTTCTCCTTCTTCTCCATCTTCTTCTCCTTCTTCTTCTCCTTCTTCTCCTTCTCCTTCTTCTCCTTCTCCTTTTTTTCCTTCTCCTTCTTCTCCTTCTTCTCCGTCACCTTCTCCCCCTTCTACTTCTCCTTCTTATTCTGTGTATGTCAGGTGGACCAGGGGGAGGTTTTGTACATCCAAAGTTTTGTGGAGTCGGTTGGATGGTCTGCCATGGACTCAATGACCTTCTCGGTGTTTTCACCACCGGCTCTCCTGGAGACCCAGATCTTCAGGATGGACATCTCCTATGAGAATGCTGGAACCGACCGCAAATCATTGCTCCTCGCTAACACAGGTGTGTCATCGGGGGAAATCATTGGTAAAATGGGTGAAGATCATGTGCAGCCCAATATGCAATGTTATAAATAATGGTTATTAAAAAAAAAAGAAAGAATATTATGCAGTTAAGGGGCAATCGAGCAGGCTTCCTCCTGATCGCCTCAGGTATTTATTCTAGTAGTCGAAATGTTAGCTACATATTTCTAATACATTTCATTTGTTCTGTTAATCAAATCAAGTTTGGTGAAATGTTAGTGAAGTTAAAGACGCTCGTCTCTCATTGCATTCTAGGTGCAGTGGTGACAGAGGGTGCCAGTGTTGTCATCGACAAGTCCAAGCTGGATGCGTCTAACCTAATGTTCAAGCTGCCCACGCCCCAGCGCAACTCCCATGAGGTCTGGTTCCAGGTCATGTCTCTACCCCGGCATGGCGTTATCGTGGTGGGAGAGAGGCACCTCAGTGTGGAGAAACCTAACTTCTCCCAGTACATCCTCGACGAGTATGGCATCACGTACCGCCACGACGACTCTGAGACGCGCCATGACAGCTTTGTCTTCGACGCCTGGCTGAACCCCAAGGGAAAGCCGGCCCAGCGCCCTCTAGACGTCAGCCAGGTGTGTATGATATGTAACCTAGCTTGCATTTTCCACACATGTAGCCTACTGTCTATGGCTGGGCTGGTACATGTCTGTTTATATTCAATCATGATTTTGTCTGTATGTACACACAGTGCATTCGGAAAGTATTCAGACCCGTGATTTTTGCCCACATTTAGTTAAGTTACAGCCTTTTCCTAAAATGTATTAAATACATGTTTTTCCTCATCAATCTACACACAATACACCATAATGACATCACAATACACCATAATGACATCACAATACACCATAATGACATCACAATACACCATAATGACATCACAATACACCATAATGACATCACAATACACCATAATGACATCACAATACACCATAATGACATCACAATAGCACATAATGACAAAGCAATACCACATAATGACAAAGCAAAAACAGGTTTCTAGACATTTTAGCAAATTTATAAAATAAACAGAAATACCTTATTTACATAAGTATTCAGACCCTTTGCTATGAGACTCGAAATTGAGCTCAGGTGCATCATGTTTCCATTGATTATCCTTGAGATGTTTCTACAACTTGATTGGAGTCCACCTGTGGTAAATTCAATTGATTTGACATGATTTGGAAAGGCACACACTTGTCTATATAAGGTGACACAGTTGACAGTGCATGTCAGAGCAAAAACCAAGCCATGGGATTGAAGGATTTTCTGTAGAGCTCCGAGACAGGATTGTGTCGAGGCACAGATCTGGGGAATGGTACAAAAACATTTATGCAGCATGGAAGGTCTCCAAGAACACAGTGGCCTCCATCATTCTTAAATGGAAGAAGTTTGGAACCACCAAGACACTTACAGCTGGCCGCTCGGCCAAACTGAGCAAGAAGGACCTTGGTCAGAGAGGTGACCAAGAACCCGATGGTCACTCTGACAGAGCTCCAGAGTTTCTTTGTGGAGATGGGAGAACCTTCCAGAAGGACAACCATTTCAGTAGCACTCCACCAATCAGAACTTTATGGTAGAGTGTACAGACTCTACCATGCCAAGTGTCACGTTTGGAGGAAACCTGCCACCATCCCTACGGTAAAGCAGGGTGGTGGCAGCATCATGCTGTGGGGATGTTTTTCAGCGGCAGGGACTGGGAGACTAGTCGGGATCGAGGCAAAGATGAACGGAGCAAAGAACAGAGAACCTTGATCAAAACCTGCTCCAGAGCGCTCAGGACTGAAGACTGGGGCAAAGGTTCAATTGTCAACAGGACGACAACCCTAAGCACACAGCGAATAGCGCAGGAGTGGATTTGGGACAAGTCTCTGAATGTCCTTGAGTGGGCCAGCCAGAGCCCGGACTTGAACCTGATCTAACATCTCTGGAGAGACCTGAAAATAGCTGTGCAGCGACACTCCTCATCCAACCTGACAGAACTTGAGAGGATCTACAGAGAAAAATGGGAGAAACTCCCCAAATACAGGTGTGCCAAGCTTGTAGCATCATACTCAAGGCTGTAATCGCTGCCAAAGGTGCTTCAACAAAGTACTGAGTAAAGGGTCCGAATACTTATGTAAATAAGGTATTTCTGTTTTTTTATTTTAATAAATTTGCAAAAATGTCTAAAAACCTGTTTTTGCTTTGTCATTATATGGTATTGTGTGTAGATTAATAAAGAAAAAATGTTGATTTAATCCATTTTAAAATAAGGTTGTAACAAAATGTGGAAAAAGTCATGGGGTCTGAATACTTTCCCGAAGGCACTGTAATTGTGTATGCCGCTAAATTAATTGCCTCATTGAAGACATTGAAGTTCTGCTCTAAACGCCAAAGCAGTTTCTGTGTACATTGGACAATGAAGTCATCTTTTTCTTCTCTATCCAGGTGCTAGAAGAGTGGTTCAACATCACAGTGGTCCCGATCAACCACCAGCCACCCGTCCTGAACACCAAAGCCCCCAGCCTGAGTGTGGTACAGGGGGACATAGTGGCCCTGGGGCTGCAGAACCTCAATGTGGAAGATCTGGACAACCCTTCAGAGGACATCCAGTACACTGTCGTCAGCAAGCCCGACAACGGCTATCTGGCCCTGGGAGGAAGCCTGAATGAGTCTGTGGTGTCCTTCACTCAGGCTCAGATCAACAGTGGGAAGGTTTACTTTGTCCACGATGGAAGCCAGGCTTCGGGGGTCTTCTATTTCAGTATCTCGGACGGCCACCACGAGCCGGTGTACAAGCTATTGAACCTGGAGTTGACAGAGATCACCATCTCCCTGGTTAACAACACAGGGCTGGCTCTGAAGCAGGGTCAGACCTGTGTAGCGTTAACCCAGGGGAGTCTGGCTGCAGAGACTAACGGGAAAAACACAGCGGTTCACTACCGGATCACCAAGCTGCCGCGGTACGGAAAGATCCTTTGGCTGGACAACCAGGATTTGAGGCAGTTTGAGCAGGAGGACTTAAGGACTGGTCGCTTGTTTTATCAAATGACGAGCGTCACATCTGGTCAGGACAGCTTTGAGTTCATTGTATTTACGTCGGAAGCTAACCTGACGAATCAGGTTGTCAACATCACAGTTAAGCCCCTGGTGAGGTTTGGCAAGAGGGTGAGAATACCCAATGGCATTGTGGTCAAACTCAACGCTGGTTTTCTCAATGCAACTGAGCTGGCTTCTCTAACAGGCAGCGACCCCATCTTCGAGGTCGTGTCCCAGCCAAAGTACGGCAAGCTGGCCCGAGGAAAAGCCAAAGCTGGTATGAAAACGGAACCGGTGGAGTCTTTCTCCTTTCAGGATGTGAAGCAGGAGAGGTTATCCATCGAGCTCAATGCTAACATGACTGAAGTGCAGGAGCTGAACGACTCGTTGGTTTTTGTCGTGAAAGCGGAGAACGTCCCACCTGCCAAGGGAGAGTTCCGCTTCACTGTCGTTCCATACGATCCATCACTAGTCAGAAGAACAGAGAGTCCCATCCTGACCACCAGCAGTCCTTTCTCTCCGTCTCTGAACCAAACGAACCAGACGACAGTGTTTGGTATTGGGACAGCACTACCCTCCCTGTCCACCTCCTTCCTCTCCACACAGAGACCAAGCAAGACCCACCAGAAGTTCAAAGGTCGCAATCACTGGGGACACACCAACCGCAACGACTCGACAGGTACAACTTTGGGAAAACCCACCATGGGTAGAGGAGAAGTCCTTTCTGAGATGCCCTTTATGATGACACCGGTCCGAGTAGAGTCATACCCGCAGAGGACTTCCAACCCCCTATTGGTGATCCTACCTCTCCTGGTCCTGCTCCTATTGGTCATCATCCTGGTGGTACTGTTTCTACTGCTGAGACGCAACAGGAAGAGGAAGCAGAAACCTCTGACCCTGAAACCGCTGCCATCGCCCTCAACCCCACCGGCCTATCACGACCAGCCGCAGAGGAGCGCGGCCGTTCCCACGGTAACAGTGACTCCGCTGAGCCCAAGCGGCCCTGGAAGTCTTGCCTTGGACAGGCCACTTCCTTTCGCCAATCAGGGCTCGGTACCGAGCTGCTCGTTGAAAGCTGTAAATCCAGAGAGTTCAGACCAGGTCATTAGGACCACACCTCCCACTCTACAGCAGAACCAGTACTGGGTATGACCCTGTAGCTGCTGCCACCTAGGGGAGGGATGGGGAAGTGGACTGTCTACCCTGAACACTAACATCCATTCCTTACACCCCCACCAGCCCCACTCATGGTTAAACTGTAAACCATGACACGAAGCTATTAGTTGTATCTGACATAATCAAAGCCTTTTCTACTTAGGCTGGTAGAGCACAATCAGTACATGAAATTAGAACTGACAACCACTTTAAAACACAATCAGTAACTGGTAGCCTATAACTGAGCAGGTAAGTGACCGCTAGTCCGCCTCACCTCAACAACCGCTGAAACAGTTCTGGCTGGCTGGAAACATCATTCATGTTCTGTAGTACTATTGCAGAAGTTATCCCTCCAACCATGACCCAGTGTGGGAAAGTAAAGTGCAGTGGGATGTGGGTGCAATTCAGATCACGGCCTTAGTACGAATCCCGGCCGTAGTGACTCGATGTGTATAACTAACATGTTCATATTTGATGTTTGCTAGCATGATTGCATGATGTTACTAGCATGATTACATGATGTCCCCCCCCCCCCCCCTTCAGAGGACACATATTGTATATATTTTGTGTTTTTACAGCTTGTCTGCTACATATACATGTAGTTCCTGCCAAGGCAGCAGCTACTCTTCCTGGGGTTTATTATGGATCCCCATTAGTTCCTGTCAAGGCAGCAGCTACTCTTCCTGGGGTTTATTATGGATCCCCATTAGTTCCTGCCAAGGCAGCAGCTACTCTTCCTGGGGTTTATTATGGATCCCCATTTAGTTCCTGCCAAGGCAGCAGCTGCTCTTCCTGGGGTTTATTATGGATCCCCATTAGTTCCTGCCAAGGCAGCAGCTACTCTTCCTGGGGTTTATTATGGATCCCCATTTAGTTCCTGCCAAGGCAGCAGCTGCTCTTCCTGGGGTTTATTATGGATCCCCATTTAGTTCCTGCCAAGGCAGCAGCTACTCTTCCTGGGGTTTATTATGGATCCCCATTTAGTTCCTGCCAAGGCAGCAGCTACTCTTCCTGGGGTTTATTATGGATCCCCATTTAGTTCCTGCCAAGGCAGCAGCTGCTCTTCCTGGGGTTTATTATGGATCCCCATGTAGTTCCTGCCAGGGCAGCAGCTGCTCTTCCTGGGGTTTATTATGGATCCCCATTTAGTTCCTGCCAAGGCAGCAGCTACTCTTCCTGGGGTTTATTATGGATCTCCATTAGTTCCTGCCAAGGCAGCAGCTACTCTTCCTGGGGTTTATTTTGGATCCCCATTAGTTCCTGCCAAGGCAGCAGCTACTCTTCCTGGGGTTTATTATGGATCCCCATTTAGTTCCTGCCAAGGCAGCAGCTACTCTTCCTGGGGTTTATTATGGATCCCCATTAGTTCCTGCCAAGGCAGCAGCTACTCTTCCTGGGGTTTATTATGGATCCCCATTAGTTCCTGCCAAGGCAGCAGCTACTCTTCCTGGGGTTTATTATGGATCGCCATTAGTTCCTGCCAAGGCAGCAGCTACTCTTCCTGGGGTTTATTATGGATCCCCATTAGTCCTTGTCAAGGCAGCAGCTACTCTTCCTGGGGTTTATTATGGATCCCCATTAGTTCCTGCCAAGTCAACACCTGACCACACGACTGAACAGTAGTCCAGGTGTGACAAAACTAGGGCCTGTAGGACCTACCTTGTTGATAGTGTTGTTAAGAAGGTAGAGCATTGCTTTATTATAGACAGACTTCTCCCCATCTTAGCTACTACTGCATCAATATGTTTTGAACGTAACAGTTTACAGTCTAGTGTTACTCCAAGCAGTTTAGTCATCTCAACTTGCTCAATTTCCAAATGATTTATGACAAGATTTAGTTGAGGTTTAGGGTTTAGTGAATGATTTGTCTCAAATACAATGCTTTTTTAGTTTAGATTTTTTAATATTTAAGACTATCTTATTCGTTGCCACCCACTCTGAAACTAACTGTAGCTCTTTGTTGCAGATCGTGAGCTAAAGATGAAAACCCTTTCCAACGAGTATTATTAGATTATTTATTGATTGGCTATGGCTTTCCAAATTGCCCAACACTGCTATTTGTAAGATTCATTTTAAATGAATGTTGTGATTTATTTTTTTACCATTCCTGAACCGGTGACCAGAAACAAGCTACACAAGGGTAATACCAGAATACATGATCTAGTGATTCTGTCTCTTCGCAGTAAAATCTACAGAGCTGAGATTGTTTTATACCCCATATATATATAGCATTCTGTTGGTGGCAAGAATTTTGTATAAAAATGTACTTTTAAAATCTCTAAGTGTTGAATCAAGTATTTTTTTTTTATCAGTTCATAAACCATGTGCCATGGAATCAGTACATCAAAAATCTTTTGTATCTCTTGTCTCTCTCTGTATGGTGCAGCTGTCAATACTTTTGTCCTCAGATGAAACTGGTATATTTTTCTATTTATGCCAGTTCCTTTCAGCCAATTTGTATCTTTTAATATATGGCAGACAAACAAGTTCCCTACCTTCTCCCTATTCCACTTGCCTCTTCCATTTTTGTGGTAATGCTACAATCGGTTGGTTGTTTGTTTGGATTGAGCAGACATTCCCATATATTTTCGATAGCTGCATATGTGACATACAGTAACTCCTCCGTTTCTATTCATCATATAATTAATACATACAATATATATATATATATATATATATATTTTTTTTTTAAATCATGATTACATGATGTCGCTAGCATGGTTACATGACGTCGCTAGCATGGTTACATGACGTCGCTAGCATGGTTACATGACGTCGCTAGCATGGTTACATGACGTCGCTAGCATGGTTACATGACGTCGCTAGCATGGCTACATGACGTCGCTAGCATGGTTACATGACGTCGCTAGCATGGTTACATGACGTCGCTAGCATGGCTACATGATGTCGCTAGCATGGTTACATGACGTTGCTAGCATGTGTAACGGATGTGAAATGGCTAGCTAGTTAGCGGTGGTGCGCGCTAATAGCGTTTCAATCGGTTCCGTCACTCGCTTTGAGACCTTGAAGTAGTGGTTCCCCTTGCCCTGCAAGGGCCGCAGCCTTTTTTGGAGCGATGGGTAACGATGCTTTGTGGGTGACTGTTGTTGATGTGTGCAGAAGGTCCCTGGTTCGCGCCCGTGTCGGGGCGAGGGGACGTACTAAAGTTAAACTGTTACACATGGTTACATGATGTCGCTAGCATGGTTACATGACGTCGCTAGCATGGTTACATTACATCGCTAGCATGGTTACATGACATCGCTAGCATGGTTACATGACGTCGCTAGCATGGTTACATGACGTCGCTAGCATGGTTACATGACGTTGCTAACATGGTTACCTGGTTGATGTATGTTCTATTCAGTCCTTCTCATTGGGTTATTATGATTAGCATAGTAGTGGGTATAACCATAGTTGTATAAAAATGAGTAGATTGATACTGTGAATTACTAAATACACTGACTGACAATGAAATAGATGTATTTTCTATATAAAACAACAATGGATGTGTCACGATCGTCGTAATGTGGAAGAGAGGAGGACCAAGGCGCAGCGTGATTTGAATACATTCTTTAATGAAACTAAGAACACTTGACAAACTAACCAAAAACAAACGTGACGCCATTTAAACACAGTGCAGACACAAGCAACTAACACATACAATAACCCACGAAATATCCAAGGAATATGGCTGCCTAAATATGGTTCCCAATCAGAGACAACGATCAACAGGTGCCTCTAATTGAGAACCAATCTAGGCAACCATAGACATAAATAACACCTAGACTAGAAACACCCGCATAAACATACAAAACCCCTAGACAAGACAAAACACACAAATCACCCTTGTCACACCCTGACCTAACCAAAATAATAAAGAAAACAAAGATAACTAAGGTCAGGGTCGTGACAGGATCATCAATTTATATAATTGTGCATATTTTATATATTTCATATGTGTTGTGTATTATCCTTAGCAGCTATTTAAAAATATACATGTATTCATAAGAGATAATTTCTTGTAAAATATTTAGGTAAATATGAGTATTGCATTGACTTTCATTTATTGGTATTGTGCAATATGATATCACATACGTGCATACGATAATTATCCCTATGTCAGCAACTGTGTCTATATTAGCATCTTTCACAAACAAGATAACTCAAGCTTGCCAAGCTGAGTTTTTTGTTGTATCATTCCTGGTAGTTTTTCAATCTGTTAGACCTTAAATGTAGCTGTTTTATTCAATTTTTTTAACCAGATGATAAATTTAGGGGGGGGGGGGCGCTATTCCCTTGATTTATTTGCAGTAAAAACTTAAATGTAATATGTTTCAATTAAGATTTTAATTCAAACATATTACATTTACATCTTAATTGAAACATATTACATTTAAATTTTTACTGCAAAAAAATCAAGGGAATAGCGCCCCCCCCCCCAAAAAATTTATAATCTGGTTAAAAAAATATATAACAAGGGCATGCAGGCATCCTGACTGGCATGGGGCAATCAATGGGTTTTACAGCCAAGGAAGTCCTTGTAATAACGACCAATGTGGTTGTTCATTTCAAGGGACTGAAGGAAGCTGCCTCACTGACCTTCACATGTACGATTTAAGCAATAAGGCCCGAGGGGGTGTGCTATATGGCCAATATACCACGGCTAAGGGATGTTCCTTAGCACGACGCAACACGGAGTGCCTGGATACAGCCCCTAGCTGTGGTATTTGTCTGCAAGTATGTGATGTCATATGAGTGAATATATTGTATAGAAATATATTGTAGAAATGTATAGCCAATTTCTATCTTGCCCTGTTTATCAAAAGTGTTGGAAAAACGTTTCAACTGACTGGCTTTCTTGTCTATTGTATTCTCTCTGGTGTGCAATCTAGTTTCTGCTCAGGTTATGGATGTGTCACTGCAACCTTAAAGGTCCTAAATGATGTCACCATTGCCCTGGATTCTAAGCAATGTTGTGCTGCTATTTTTATTGACTTGGCCAAAGCTTTTGATACGGTAGACCATTCCATTCTTGTGGGCCGGCTAAGGAGTATTGGTGTCTCTGAGGGGTCTTTGGCCTGGTTTGCTAACTATCTCTCTCAAAGAGTGCAGTGTATAAAGTCAGAACATCTGTTGTCTCAGCCACTGCCTGTCACCAAGGGTGTACCCCAAGGCTCGATCCTAGGCCCCACGCTCTTCTCAATTTACATCAACAACCCAGCTCAGGCAGTAGGAAGCTCTCTCATCCATTTATTTACAGATGATACATTCTTATACTCAGCTGGCCCCTTCCTGGATTTTTTTGTTAAACGCTCTACAACAAAGCTTTCTTAGTGTCCAACAAGCTTTCTCCCTTAACCTTGTTTTGAACACCTCCAAAACAAAGGTCATGTGGTTTGGTAAGAAGAATGCCCCTCTCCCCACCGTTGCGATTACTACCTCTGAGGTTTTAGAGCTTGAGGTAGTCACCTCATACAAGTACTTGGGAGTATGGCTAGATGATACACTGTCCTTCTCTCAGCACATATCCAAGCTGCAGGCTAAGGTTAAATCTAGACTTGGGTTCCTATATTGTGATCGCTCCTCTTTCACCCCAGTTGACAAACTCACCCTGATTCAGGTGACCATCCTACCCATGCTAGATTACAGAGATGTCATTTATAGATTGACAGGTAAGGGTGCTCTCGAGCGGCTAGATGTTCTTTACTATTCGCCCATCAGATTTGCCTCCAATGCTCCTTATAGGACACATCACTGCACTCTATACTCCTCTGTAAACTGGTCATCTCTGTATACCTGACGCAAGACCCACTGGTTGATGCTTATTTGTAAAACCCTCTTAGGCCTCACTCCCCCTATCTGAGATATCTACTGCAGCCCTCATCCTCCACATACAACACCCGTTCTGCCAGTCACATTCTGTTAAAGGTCCCCAAAGCTCACACATCCCTGGGTCACTCCTCTTGCTGCACGAGCTGCAAAAAACACTCAAACTGGACAGTTTTATCTCCATCTCTACATTCAAAGACTCAATCATGGACACTCTTACTGACAGCTGTGGTTGCTTCGCGTGATGTATTGTTGTCTCTCTACCTTTTTACCCTTTGTGCTGTTGTTTGTGCCTAACAATGTCTGTACCATGCTGTGCTGTTGTCATGTTGTGTTGCTACCTTGCTATGTTGTTGTCTTAGGTCTCTCTATATGTAGTGTTGTCTCTCTTGTCGGGATGTGTGTTTTGTCCTATATTTTTATTACATTTATTTTTAATCCCAGCCCCCAAAAGGAGGCCTTTTGGTATGCCGTCATTGTAAATAAGAATATGTTCTTGACTGACTTACCTATAGTTAAATAAAAATATAAATTAAAAAAGCATGCCAATTCTGTGACGTTGTGTGGTGTGACACGGCCTTTTATTGTCTCCAGCACAAGGTGCACCTGTGTAATGATCATGTTGTTTAATCAGCTTCTTGATATGCCACACCTGTCAGGCCGTGATGCAACCGGTCAGGACGCAACGGTAGTATTTGGAGAGGACCTGGGGTGGCATGCTGAATCTTTACAGCCGCCTCAGGAAGTAGAGATGCTGTCGCGTCCTCTTGACGAGACTGCTGGTGTTGTTGGTCCGTGACAAGGCCCTCGGTGACGTGGATTCCGAGGAACTTAAAAATGCTGACTGATAATGGTGTCGTGGAAAAATTAAAAATACAGTAACTGCTTTTTTAAACGATATACATGCAGTGGAAAACTACAGTGTACTATATTATATATAAAATACAGACAGACCGTCTGGTAACTGTGACTGGGCTCACTGAAACAAGAGACGCTGTAGTGTAGCTCAATTAAAAGGGTCCATCAGGCAACATATTAATTACTATTATCACTACTGCTCTCTGGTGTCTCTTAATTACTTTGGTTGGAGAGGTTGAATGGATATGAAACAGCAACTAGGGATTAAGCCATCTGTAGTAGTGTGTGTTGATTGGTTGGTTGGTTAACATGTTTTCAGATGGTTCTGTGCATTAGTTTGGTCCCAGATTCCAGGGAACAAGCCATCGGTAGTAGTGTGTGTTGATTGGTTAACATGTTTTAGGTAGACTGGTCCCAGATCAGTTTGTGCTGCCTTGCCTACTCCATTGCGATGTGATAACGAGGACTGCACAAACAGATCTGGGACCAGACTAGTTGTTCGGTTCCCAAAACAACCTAATGCAATCAGAGAATCACAAGATGAGGTCCGTCCGCTGTCAGTAAAAGCCTTTTATCGTAATGAATGTCAGGAGTCAGGAGATAAACAAGTAATCTAATTGTAATAACGCACAGAGATCTCTTCTCCTGCTGAGAGGACGTCACAATGAGTCAGTCCACATGACTAAGAAAAAAAAAGGCAGCCTATGAGAGAAGCAAAAGGTGAAACATATATATCAATATATATTTACAAATATATTTCCTAACAGCCCAGTGTTTGGTGAAGTGTTTTGGAAGGTAGCCTTTTTTGGGTGTAAGAATACTCTTGTTCCATTGTAAAATTGAAGTCAGCACAATATAGATGCCTCTCAATACAGTATCCTCAACAATATCCTCGGGTTCAAAGTTCATAGATTCCGACGATGTACGGATTTATTTAATTCATCCACTTTCTTTGGCCTGAGCTTGATAGACAAGAGTGAGAAATAACACTTTGAGTGTATCTGAAGTAATGCACTCTAAAGCTACTAGGGTGCCAATCTGTAGCTAGGGAATAGGGTGCCAATCTGTAGCTAGGGAATAGGGTGCCAATCTGTAGCTAAGGAATAGGGTGCCAATCTGTAGCTAGGGAATAGGGTGCCAATCTGTAGCTAAGGAATAGGGTGCCAATCTGTAGCTAGGGAATAGGATGCCAATCTGTAGCGAGGGAATAGGGTGCCAATCTGTAGCTAGGGAATAGGGTGCCAATCTGTAGCTAGGGAATAGGATGCCAATCTGTGGCTAGGGAATAGGGTGCCAATCTGTAGCTAGGGAATAGGGTGCCAATCTGTAGCTAGGGAATAGGATGCCAATCTGTAGCTAGGAAATAGGAAGCCAATCTGTAGCTAGGGAATAGGGTGCCAATCTGTAGCTAGGGAATAGGATGCCAATCTGTGGCTAGGGAATAGGGTGCCAATCTGTAGCTAGGGAATAGGATGCCAATCTGTAGCTAGGGAATAGGATGCCAATCTGTAGCTAGGGAATAGGGTGCCAATCTGTAGCTAGGGAATAGGATGCCAATCTGTGGCTAGGGAATAGGGTGCCAATCTGTAGCTAGGGAATAGGATGCCAATCTGTAGCTAGGGAATAGGGTGCCAATCTGTAGCTAGGGAATAGGGTGCCAATCTGTAGCTAGGGAATAGGGTGACAATCTGTGGCTAGGGAATAGGGTGCCATTTCAGACCAACCCTTGGAGTATGTCCATATCAACAGTAGCAGAAGCCATGGCAACATCCGCACTGAGCTAAAGGCTAGAGCTGCTGCTTTCTAGGAGCGGGACACTAATCCGGACGATTATAAAAAACATCCCTCCACAACCTCCGATAATCCATCAAACAGGCAAAGGGTCAAGGACTTAGACTATTACGCCAGCTCTGATGCTTGCTGGTTGTGGCAGGGCTGGCTAACTATCACAAACTTTTACAAAGGGAAACCCAGCCGTAAACCGCTCAGTGATGCGAGCCTACCAGACGAGCTAAATGCCTTCTTTGCTCGCTTCGAGGCAAGCAACACTAAACCATTCACAAGGCCTCCCGAGTGGCGCAGCGGTCTAAGGCACTGCATTTCAGTGCAAGAGGTGTCACTACAGTCCCTGAATCCAGGCTGTATCACGTCCGGCTGTGATTGGAAGTCCCATAGGGTGGAGCACAATTGGCCCTACGTCGTCCGGGTTTGGCCCGGGGTAGGCCGTCATTGTAAATAAAAATTTGTTCTTAACTGACTTGCCTAGTTAAATGAAGGTTAAATAAAAAGGCCAGAAGGATTACCAGGATGTGTTCTCAGAGCATGTGTTGGCAAGTGGCTTCACTGTGATTTTCAACTTCTTCCTGACCCAGTCTGAAATACCTACATGTTTCAAGCAGACCACCCTATTCCCTGTGCCCAAGAATGCCAAGGTAACCTGTCTAAATTACTATTGCGTCGTAGCACTCACATCTATAGCCATGAAATGCTTTGAAAGGCTGCTCACGGCTCACATCAACACACTCACCTTAGACACCTTGGACCCACTCCAATTCGTCATACCGACCCCATCAGATCCACAGATGACGCAATCTCTATTGCACTCCACACTGCCCTCTAATCTGTGTCAGACCACACACAGCCCCTTGGTCTGCACTGGTACATGTTACTGCACTGCTCAACTGAACTCATGACAGCACTAGTCTTGTGGAAAAACGTGACATATGACATATCCCGTGATGATAGCAGTGAGCACAAGATGTCGTAAAGATTACGTTTATTTCTTTACGCTTGTCAGAGAGACCAGTTTGCATTGGACACCGTTTCCATTTTGTCTTAGATTAGCATTAGCTTTCTCTCTCTCTCTTCCTATTGTCTTAAAACATTGATCTTGCCTTTGATTTAGCAGCTAGCTAGAGCCATCAGCTCATCAACATGATGTATATAATTAGATCATAATTACCCCCAATCTACTGGTACGATAGGAGAGGTGTAATTACACATTCTTTCTCCCAGTGCCTGTTCTGTAGAACGTGTCTTCACAACGCTCTTTTTAAAATGTATTTTTTTTTTTTAAGAATATTTTTATTTTACCTTCATTTAACCAGGTAGGCCAGTTGAGAACACCTTTATTTAACCAGGTAGGCCAGTTGAGAACACCTTTATTTAACCAGGTAGGCCAGTTGAGAACACCTTTATTTAACCAGGTAGGCCAGTTGAGAACACCTTTATTTAACCAGGTAGGCCAGTTGAGAACACCTTTATTTAACCAGGTAGGCCAGTTGAGAACAAGTTCTCATTTACAACTGAGACCTGGCCAAGATAAAGCAAAGCAGTGCGACAAAAACAACAACACAGAGTTACACATAAAGAAACGTACAGTCAATAACACAATCGAAAAGAAAAATTGAAAAATCTATGTAGTGTGTGTAAATGTAGAAGAGTAGGGAGGTAGACAATAAATTGGCCATAGAGGCGAAAATAATTACAATTTAGCATTAATACTGGAGTGATAGATGACGCAGATGATGATGTGCAAGTAGAGATACTGGGGTGCAAAAGAGCAAGAGGATAAGTAACAGTATGGGGATGAGGTAGTCAGGTGTGCTATTTACAGATGGGCTGTGTACAGGTAAGGTGATAGGTAAGCTGCTCAGACAGTTTACCGATCACTGTACCTGTACACAGTGCACGTTCAGTTAGGCTTTACCGAACTTCAAAGAAAAGATCAACCTAAATACTGCTCTTGCTCCTATCACTGTTTTATCAAAGCTTTACAGAACTGAAAGGCCTGTCTCGTCAAATAAAACTGAGCATGTGCAAAGAGTGGAGTGAATCGTCCATCATCCAAATGTATTGGCTAACAAAAGGGATTCCCGTAGAAGCTGGTGATTTATTTTCTTCGTGTCGTGTCAGATTGAACAACAAGCTAGGGAGAAAAGGGGAGGAGCCTGCTCTAAAACAAGACAACAACAGGAACTTGTGACTGGATAAGGAGAGTCATGGTGTTGTGATCAGAGGAAGCAGAGGAGCCAGTCTTCTTAACCACCAGGTCAAAGGTCACATCAGCAGTTTCAGCAACGGTTTAGCCAGTCTTCTTAACCACCAGGTCAAAGGTCACATCAGCAGTTTCAGTAATAGATTAGTCATTCTTCTCAACCACCAGGTCAAAGTTCACATCAGCGGTTTCAGCAACAGATTAGTCAGTCTTCTCAACCACCAGGTCAAAGGTCACATCAGCAGTTTCAGCAACGGTTTAATTTGATGATTCCCTTGAGAAATATTCAAATATGAACTAATAGGGTGACAGAAAGAGGGAACTGAAGCCCAGAAAAAAGCAAGTATGGGTAACTGCATACAAATTAACATGGCAGGTTAGGAGAATTAAAATGTCAGGTTAGGAGAACTAGCCTAGCAGGTTAGTAGAACTAGCCTAGCAGGTTAGGAGAATTAAAATGTCAGGTTAGGAGAACTAGCCTAGCAGGTTAGTAGAACTAGCCTAGCAGGTTAGGAGAATTAACATGTCAGGTTAGGAGAACTAGCCTAGCAGGTTAGTAGAACTAGCCTAGCAGGTTAGGAGAATTAACATGTCAGGTTAGGAGAACTAGCCTAGCAGGTTAAGAGAACTAGCCTAGCAGGTTAGGAGAATTAACATGTCAGGTTAGGAGAACTAGCCTAGCAGGTTAGGAGAACAAGCCTAGCAGGTTAGGAGAACTAGCCTAGCAGGTTAGGAGAACTAGCCTAGCAGGTTAGGAGAACTAACCTAGCAGGTTAGGAGAACTTGCCTAGCAGGTTAGGAGAACTAACAGGTTAGGAGATCTAGCGTAGCAGGTTAGGAGAACTAGCCTAGCAGGTTAGGAGAACTAGCCTAGCAGGTTAGGAGAACTAGCCTAGCAGGTTAGGAGAACTCGCCTAGCAGTTTAGGAGAACTAACCTAGCAGGTTAGGAGAACTAGCCTAGCAGGTTAGGAGAACTAACAGGTTAGGAGAACTAGCCTAGCAGGTTAGGAGAACTAGACTAGCAGGTTAGGAGAATTAACATGTCAGGTTAGGAGAACTAGCCTAGCAGGTTAGGAGAACTAGCCTAGCAGGTTAGGAGAACTAACCTAGCAGGTTAGGGAACTTGCCTAGCAGGTTAGGAGAACTAACAGGTTAGGAGATCTGGCGTAGCAGGTTAGGAGAACTAGCCTAGCAGGTAAGGATAACTAGCCTAGCAGGTTAGGAGAACTCGCCTAGCAGGTTAGGAGAACTAGCCTAGCAGGTTAGGAGAACTAACCTAGCAGGTTAGGAGAACTAGCCTAGCAGGTTAGGAGAACTAACAGGTTAGGAGAACTAGACTAGCAGGTTAGGAGAATTAACATGTCAGGTTAGGAGAACTAGCCTAGCAGGTTAGGAGAACTAACATGTCAGGTTAGGAGAACTAGCCTAGCAGGTTAGGAGAACTAGCCTAGCAGGTTAGGATAATGAGGTTAAGGTCAGGAAAAGGGTTAGGCTTAGCTAAGGTGCTAAGGAAGCAGCAAGTAGCCACGCAAAACGATCTTGAGTGGCAACCAATCTGCCCAATTAGCTGTTAGATTTCCATTTGTGGACCCCTCCCACTTATTTGGCAATGTCCACTTTCAGACACTCCACGTATGACTCAAAGAAAGTGCTGACTTCAGGTCCGAAAGAGTTCTCAGTTCCACATGTGTCTGTCTGGCTGAAGCATCACACACACACACACACACACACACACACACACACACACACACACACACACACACACACACACACACACACACACACACACACACATGGCGAGCAGTGCGGCTGCTGTTAACATCATAACGTTATCTGTCTGGAACGTAGCATATGTGTAATGCCAACCTGAGGCCCCAGCCAGCCAGCCACGCTTGCAGTTCAATGTAGATGTTTTCTACTGTATATCAGAGGAGGCTGGTGGGAGGAGCTATAGGAGGACGGGCTCACTGGAATGGAATAAATAGAACGGTATCAAACACATCAAACATATGGAAACCATGTTTGACTCCATTCCATTTATACCATTCAAATGAGCCCGTCCTCCTATAGCTCCTCCCACCAGCCTCCTCCTATAGCTCCTCCCACCAGCCTCCTATAGCTCCTCCCACCAGCCTCCTCCTATAGCTCCTCCCACCAGCCTCCTATAGGTCCTCCCACCAGCCTCCTATAGCTCCTCCCACCAGCATCCTATAGCTCCTCCCACCAGCCTCCTATAGCTCCTCCCACCAGCCTCCTATAGCTCCTCCCACCAGCCTCCTATAGCTCCAATGAGCCCGTCCTCCTATAGCTCCTCCCACCAGCATCCTATAGCTCCTCCCACCAGACTCCTATAGCTCCTCCCACCAACATCCTATAGCTCCAATGAGCCTGTCCTCATATAGCTCCTCCCACCAGCCTCATATAGCTCCAATGAGCCCGTCCTCCTATCGTTCCTCCCACCAGCCTCCTATAGCTCCTCCCACCTGCCTCCTATAGCCCCTCCCACCAGCCTCCTATAGCTCCTCCCACCAGCCTCCTATAGCTCCAATGACCCCGTCCTCCTATAGCTCCTCCCACCAGCCTCCTATAGCTCCAATGACCCCGTCCTCATATAGCTCCTCCCACCAGCATCCTGTAGCGCCAATGAGCCTGTCTTCCTATATCTCCTCCCACCCGCATCATATAGCTCCTCCCACCCATCCTCCTATAGCTCCTCCCACCAGAATCATATAGCTCCTCCCACCAGAATCATATAGCTCCTCCCACCAGAATCATATAGCTCCTCCCACCCATCCTCCTATAGCTCCTCCCACCAGCCTCCGATAGCTCCTCCCACCAGCATCCTAATGCTCCAATAACCCCGTCCTCCTATAGCTCCTCCCACCTTCCTCCTCGGCTATATATCCCCTCCCTACTGCTCAACACTGCAGTATAGTTTAACCAACAGTCTTTCTTACTCAATTATTATTTTTATTTTCAAAGAAGAATACATATTGACTAACATGGTATTATCCTGTCCAACTTTGTTATAGTGTGAGAGACTGTGTGAAGAGAAATAGAGAGGTACAGTAAAGAGACAGACAGGGTAGAGAGAGAGTTAGAGTAAGAGCCGTTAAATTCTACAACCACCTAAAAGGAAGCAATTCCCAAACCTTCCATAACAAAGCCATCACCTACAGAGAGATGAACCTGGAGAAGAGTCCCCTAAGCAAGCTGGTCCTAGGGCTCTGTTCACAAACACAAACACACCTCACAGAGCCCCAGGACAACAGCACAATTAGACCCAACCAAATCATGAGAAAACAAAAAGATAATTACTTGACACATTGGAAAGAATTAACAAAAAAACAGAGCAAACTAGAATGCTATTTGGCCCTAAACAGAGAGTACACAGTGGCAGAATACCTGAACACTGTGACTGACCCAAACTTAAGGAAAGCTTTGACTATGTACAGACTCAGTGAGCATAGCCTTGCTATTGAGAAAGGCCGCCGTAGGCAGACCTGGCTCTCAAGAGAAGACAGGCTATGTGCTCACTGCCCACAAAATGAGGTGGAAACTGAGCTGCACTTCCTAACCTCCTGCCCAATGTATGACCATATTAGAGACACATATTTCCCTCAGATCACACAGATCCACAAAGAATTCGAAAACAAATCCAATTTTGATAAACTCCCATATCTACTGGGTGAAATTCCACAGTGTGCCATCACAGCAGCAAGATTTGTGACCTGTTTGTGACCACAAGAAAAGGGCAACCAGTGAAGAACAAACACCATTGTAAATACAACCCATATTTATGCTTATTTATTTTCCCTTGTGTACTTTAACCATTTGTACATTGTGACAACACTGTATATATATAATATGACATTTGTAATGTCTTTATTGTTTTGAAACTTCTGTATGTGTAATGTTTATTGTTAATTTTTATTGTTTATTTCACTTTTGTATATTATCTACCTCACTTGCTTTGGCAATGTTAACACATGTTTCCCATGCCAATAAAGCCCCTTGAATTAAATTGAGAGGTACAGTAGAGAGAAGGTAGAGAGAGAGAGTTAGAGAGAAAGAGAGATAGAGAAAGGGTAGAGTGAGAGTAGAGAGAGCGAGTAGAAAGATGGGGAGAAAAGGACTATGCCCTGTGGTATTAGATTATACTCTGTGAGACAAGAGAGACAAAGAGCTGCTGGCTGATTGGTTTAGCTAGAGAGGTTCTACACAGACATACCCAGATGGCTAATCAAATGTTCATGTTATTCACATTTGCAGCAATGGCTTGTTATCACAATCTGTTCACTGTGCTTTATGGACGGAACATGACAACATGATGGTGTTCTCAAAATAATGAGTCATTAAACCATGTAGATGTTATTTCCTCAGGTTGGGTGTTGGTTTTGAGCTGTGAAATATCTCATTGAGATACAGAATGTAACGTAACTGTGTTTACAATCCAGTGTAGAATGCTCTGGTTTCAGAGGATGGTACTACATGTAAACAAGGTCTCTGTTTTTCACCTTCAACTGTAACCATAGTTACAGCCTCACCCTGTCACAAAGAGGCTAAAAATCTAAAAGAGAATGCACCATCCAATACAATTTACCCTGCCTCCTCACCAAAACATTTTAAACACTGACTCTCTCACTGTCCCCAATTATAACTGCCTCCTCACCAGAACATTTTAAACACTGACTCTCTCACTGTCCCCAATTTGGGGAAAGTGCCACTTCCTAATCTGCCACCACAATGGCCCAGTGCATTTATCATCTTAAAAAAAGCTAATCTCTCTTCTGTTCTGTTCGGTGGCCCTCTTTTGTTCTGTTCGGGGCTGGCAGTGGCAACCCAACTCTCTCAGTCGTCACGTCAGAGCGCTGCAGACAGTAAATGAGATTGTAATTTCCAGAGAGTTGAGAGGAATCAGCCATGTTATTGACATGACAATCAAAATATATGTAATATTTTAAATTTGCCTTGACAGCTTTGCACACTCTTGGCATTCTCCCAACCAGCTTCATGAGGTAGTCACCTGGAATGCATTGCAATTAACAAATATTAAATATATATTTAAAATATATATACACTGCTCAAAAAAATAAAGGGAACACTTAAACAACACAATGTAACTCCAAGTCAATCACACTTCTGTGAAATCAAACTGTCCACTTAGGAAGCAACACTGATTGTCAATAAATTTCACATGCTGTTGTGCAAATGGAATAGACAAAAGGTGGAAATTATAGGTAATTAGCAAGACACCCCCCAAAACAGGAGTGATTCTGCAGGTGGTGACCACAGACCACTTCTCAGTTCTAATGCTTCCTGGCTGATGTTTTGGTCACTTTTGAATGCTGGCGGTGCTCTCACTCTAGTGGTAGCATGAGACGGAGTCTACAACCCACACAAGTGGCTCAGGTAGTGCAGTTCATCCAGGATGGCACATCAATGCGAACTGTGGCAAAAAGGTTTGCTGTGTCTGTCAGCGTAGTGTCCAGAGCATGGAGGCGCTACCAGGAGACAGGCCAGTACATTAGGAGACGTGGAGGAGACCGTAGGAGGGCAACAACCCAGCAGCAGGACCGGTACCTCCGCCTTTGTGCAAGGAGGTGCACTGCCAGAGCCCTGCAAAATGACCTCCAGCAGGCCACAAATGTGCATGTGTCAGCATATGGTCTCACAAGGGGTTTGAGGATCTCATCTTGGTACCTAATGGCAGTCAGGCTACCTCTGGCGAGTACATGGAGGGCTGTGCGGCCCCACAAAGAAATGCCACCCCACACCATGACTGACCCATCGCCAAACCGGTCATGCTGGAGGATGTTGCAGGCAGCAGAACGTTCTCCACGGCGTCTCCAGACTCTGTCACGTCTGTCACATGTGCTCATGTGCTCAGTGTGAACCTGCTTTCATCTGTGAAGAGCACAGGGCGCCAGTGGCGAATTTGCCAATCTTGGTGTTCTCTGGCAAATGCCAAACGTCCTGCACGGTGTTGGGCTGTAAGCACAACCCCCACCTGTGGACGTCGGGCCCTCATACCACCCTCATGGAGTCTGTTTCTGACCGTTTGAGCAGACACATGCACATTTGTGGCCTGCTGGAGGTCATTTTTTCTTGACACTGACGGAAACATGGCTCAGCAAAAGATATAAAATTAATCACTAACCTTGACCAACTTCATCAGATGACAGTCCTATAACATCAGGTTATACAATACACTTGTGTTTTTTTCGAAAATTTGCATATTTTGAGCTGCAAACCGTGGTTATACATTGTGAATATGTAGCATCGATTCACCAAATTGTCCGGAGATATTTTGGACACTCACCTAATCTGACCAAAGAACTCATCATAAACTTTACTAAAAAATACGTTGGACAGCAAATGAAAGATACACTAGTTCTTAATGCAACCGCCGTGTTAGATTTTTAAAAATAACTTTACCATTACAAACAGCTTACGTTATAGCGAGACAGCGCCCGCAAAAAGGGCGGAAAATAGGACTCCACATTTTCCACAGAAATACGAAATAACATCATAAATTGTTCTTACTTTTGCTGAGCTTCCATCAGAATCTTGTACAAGGAGTCCTAGGTCCAGAATAAATCCTTGTTTGGTTTTAGAATGTCCTTTTCTCCTGTCGAATTAGCAACCTTAGCTAGCCATGTGGCGCGAACATGCCCATCTTCTCCTGACACAAAGAAAGGAAAATTCCAAAAGTCGCAATAAACGTTGAATAAACTGATAAAAAAACTACTTTATGATGTTTTTATCACATCTATCAAATAAAATCAGAGCCAGAGATATCCACCGTGTATACCGAACGCTTTTCAGAAGCCAATGTTGATGTCCTTCCCGCGCCTAGGTAGAGAAAGGAAATTCTGGTCACGTCATTCCAAGAGCTCTTGTTCGACCTCAGATCAAGCTAGACACCCCATTCCACCTTCCACTGCCTGTTGACATCTAGTGGAAGGCGTATGCAGTGCATGCAAATCCATAAATATAAGGCAATTCAATAGGCAGGCCCTGGAACAGAGCATCGTTTTCAGATTTTTCACTTCCTGTCTGGAAGTTTGCTGCCAAATGAGTTCTGTTTTACTCACAGATATAATTCAAACAGTTTTAGAAACTTGAGAGTGTTTTCTATCCAATAGTAATAATAATATGCATATTGAACGATCTAGAATAGAGTACGAGGCCGTTTAAATTGGGCACGATTTTTTCCCAAAATGAAAACAGCGCCCCCTATTCACAAGAAGTTTTAACGGACCAATAGAATAGTCCCAAAACTGTAAACCCCACCCAGTTGGCACTCCAGGCAGGCTAGAGAAAACTCAAGTATTTGAAATGATTTCCACTAATAGTTGAACCCAGGTCTGTAGACAACACAGAGAGGTAACAGCTGGGTCTCTCCCACTTTGACAGAAGTGCATTAAACAATACTTGGCCTGTGTCCAAAATGGCACTCTATCCCCTATATAGTACACTATAGAATACAAAGACAAAATCAGACAAGTGTGTTTGTGCCTGTGTGGGTGTGCATAGTTGTGTGTGTGTGTGTGTGTGTGTGTGTGTGTGTGTGTGTGTGTGTGTGTGTGTGTGTGTGTGTGTGTGTGTGTGTGTGTGTGTGTGTGTGTGTGTGTGTGTGTGTGTGTGTGTGTCTTGGAGAGTAGCCAGCCAGTGAGAGGGAGGGGTTTGGGGTGGGGGGAAGCAGTCAGCGTTTTTCAGCAGGCAACATGAATGAGGCCTCACGCCAGCTGAGTGGGCTTCCTGTGCCGGGACTATAAAAACCAGTAGTCAGGCTGAAGAATGCTTACGGCTCTGCTCCCACATTTCAGAACCTTCATTCTACCAGGTACAGACATCCTTCATTCTACCAGGTACATACACTGTTCATTCTATCAGGTACAGACATCCTTCATTCTACCAGGTACAGACATCCTTCATTCTACCAGGTACAGACATCCTTCATTCTACCAGGTACAGACGTCTTTCATTCTACCAGGTACATACACTGTTCATTCTATCAGGTACATACACTGGTCACTCTACCAGGTACAGACATCCTTCACTCTACCAGGTACAGACATCCTTCATTCTACCAGGTACAGACGTCTTTCATTCTACCAGGTACAGACATCCTTCATTCTACCAGGTACAGACATCCTTCATTCTACCAGGTACAGACATCCTTCATTCTACCAGGTACAGACATCCTTCATTCTACCAGGTACAGAAATCCTTCATTCTACCAGGTACAGACATCCTTCATTCTACCAGGTACAGACATCCTTCATTCTACCAGGTACAGACATCCTTCATTCTACCAGGTACAGACATCCTTCACTCTACCAGGTACAGACATCCTTCATTCTACCAGGTACAGACATCCTTCACTCTACCAGGTACAGACATCCTTCATTCTACCAGGTACAGACATCCTTCATTCTACCAGGTACAGACATCCTTCATTCTACCAGGTACAGACATCCTTCATTCTACCAGGTACAGACATCCTTCATTCTACCAGGTACAGACATCCTTCATTCTACCAGGTACAGACGTTGTTCATTCTACCAGGTACAGACGTTGTTCATTCTACCAGGTACAGACATCCTTCATTCTACCAGGTACAGACATCCTTCATTCACCAGGTACAGACATCCTTCATTCTACCAGGTACAGACATCCTTCATTCTACCAGGTACAGACATCCTTCATTCTACCAGGTACAGACGTTGTTCATTCTACCAGGTACAGACGTTGTTCATTCTACCAGGTACATACATCCTTCATTCTACCAGGTACAGACATCCTTCATTCTACCAGGTACAGACATCCTTCATTCTACCAGGTACAGACATCCTTCATTCTACCAGGTACAGAAATCCTTCATTCTACCAGGTACAGACATCCTTCACTCTACCAGGTACAGACATCCTTCATTCTACCAGGTACAGACATCCTTCATTCTACCAGGTACAGACATCCTTCATTCTACCAGGTACAGACATCCTTCATTCTACCAGGTACAGGCATCCTTCATTCTACCAGGTACAGACATCCTTCATTCTACCAGGTACAGACATCCTTCATTCTGCCAGGTACAGACATCCTTCATTCTACCAGGTACAGACATCCTTCATTCTACCAGGTACAGACACTGGTCACTCTACCAGGTACAGACATCCTTCATTCTACCAGGTACAGACATCCTTCATTCTACCAGGTACAGACATCCTTCATTCTATCAGGTACAGACATCCTTCATTCTACCAGGTACAGACATCCTTCATTCTACCAGGTACAGACATCCTTCATTCTATCAGGTACAGACATCCTTCATTCTACCAGGTACAGACATCCTTCATTCTATCAGGTACAGACATCCTTCATTCTACCAGGTACAGACATCCTTCATTCTACCAGGTACAGACATCCTTCATTCTATCAGGTACAGACATCCTTCATTCTACCAGGTACATACACTGTTCATTCTACCAGGTACAGACATCCTTCATTCTACCAATTACAGACATCCTTCATTCTACCAGGTACATACACTGTTCATTCTACCAGGTACAGACATCCTTCATTCTACCAGGTACAGACATCCTTCATTCTACCAGTTACAGACATCCTTCATTCTACTAGGTACATGCACTGGTCACTCTACCAGGTACTACAGACGTTGTTCAGCCCTCTGAATGCGTCCTGAATGGCACCCTTTTCCCTATCTAGTACACTACAAGTAGTGCAGATTTTGTTCATTCTACCAGGTACAGACGCTGGTCATTCTACCAGTAGTGCACTAGATATGCTGCCATTTGTGACGCACACCTGCTCGTTTTGCTAATGGGCTGGACACGGTCTCACTTCCTGCAGGGTCAAGTCTCACTTCCTGCAGGGTCAAGTCTCACTTCCTGCAGGGTCAAGAACTGTTAATACTTATAATAATGCTAGGAGCTAGTACTTTAGGAAAGTGTTCTGTGTTCCTCTATAAACAAAGGTGACTGAGAGATCTGTTATAGACATTATAATAAGTAATATAATGTGAGAGCCATTAATGATATATTATTATATTATAAATTATTATAGCTTATAGTCTCATCATGTGAGAATGGGGCGGCAGGGTAACCTAGTGGTTAAAGCGTTGGACTAGTAACCAAAAGATTGCAAGATCGAATCCCCGAGCTGACAAGGTAAAAAATCTGTCGTTCTGCCCCCTGAACAAGGCACTGTTCCTAGGCCGTTATTGAAAATAAGAATTTGTTCTTAACTGACTTGCCTAGTTAAATAAAGGTTAAAATAAATAAAAAATGTGTAGTCAGGTTAGGTCTACAGTGTTGGCAGATACATAGTAAGAGGAAAATGTATTGTTCTGGGGCATGTCCCTCCCTTGACAGCTGGAACACTACAAACTAGCTTTCAAGAGTGTCTTAGGTCCTGGAGACGCCTGGAACAGTATCATTAAAGCGTCTTAAAATGGAGTGCTGATGTTGTCATTGCTTTTTCTTTTTTAAGAGGAGGAAGTAGGAACATGGTTGATGCCACACCCTTCTAGCTGTCATCATTCACTCAGCACATACTATATTATGTCCACCTATGATCTAAACCCAGGACACTGGAGCTACGTACTATATTATGTCTACCTATGATCTAAACTCAGGACACTGGAGCTACGTACTATATTATGTCTACCTATGATCTAAACCCAGGACACTGGAGCTACGTACTATATTATGTCTACCTATGATCTAAACCCAGGACACTGGAGCTACGTACTATATTATGTCTACCTATGATCTAAACCCAGGACACTGGAGCTACGTACTATATTATGTCCACCTATGATCTAAACCCAGGACACTGGAGCTACGTACTATATTATGTCTACCTATGATCTAAACCCAGGACACTGGAGCTACGTACTATATTATGTCCACCTATGATCTAAACTCAGGACACTGGAGCTACGTACTATATTATGTCCACCTATGATCTAAACCCAGGACACTGGAGCTAGGTACTATATTATGTCTACCTATGATCTAAACCCAGGACACTGGAGCTACGTACTATATTATGTCTACCTATGATCTAAACCCAGGACACTGGAGCTACGTACTATATTATGTCTACCTATGATCTAAACCCAGGACACTGGAGCATAGGCGGAAATCCCAGGGGGGACGGGGGGGACACGACCCCCCCATCTTGGGAAAAATATGATTTGTCCCCCCCAATATATCACTGTAAACATAACTATGTAATTTCAATAATATTAATAATACGCAATGAAAGCACTTGTGCTGATTATAGACACTTAATAGCGCATTTAAATTTCAAAAGATTGCGACCCCCCCCCGCCCTTTGCCTCACAATGGTTTGATCCACTGCCAGTTCTTTAGCTGGCAAGGTAATAAAGGGTTCGTATCTACTGTCCGAAAGGGACATGTACGTAACTGACGTGAGGTTAATCCAGTCAATCCATAGCAGGTCCATAGCAATGTTATTTATTTATTTTTATGTTGGCAGGGTTCACACACTAGCTGAATTTGCAGAGCTAGCGCGCAAACTAAAGCAAACATTAACTATCAAGCTAGCTAGTACCTATTCCATTTATGTGGCGTCGTCAAAGATGGAATCTTTGCTATCGTCAGTTTATTCCAAGATCAGCATGCAGCTGTAGTGCTTCGACGTCCCTGTGATAAGGTTAGCAATAAACTGAAGTCCAAACTGAACAGAACAGAACTACACTCTCTTCTACCATTGTCTTAAATATATATAATGGTCTCGTTGCAAAAGATAAATTGTCGCTAGTGAACTTTTTTTATTTTATTTTATTTCACCTTTATTTAACCAGGTAGCAAAGATTATAGCAAACACACAGAAACGGAATTGGTGCTCGCTAGCTTTACAAATTCAGCTATTGTTGGAAGCCAGCCAATATGAAACAAACTATTTAAATTACAAAAGGTTGCAGCATGTGTTGTGTAAATGTGTGTGTGTGCAGCTAGGCCAGCCAGCCAGCCAGGTAGAAAAATGGCAGAAAAAAGTAAGAAGACGGACATCAGAGTATTTGTCAGTACACCAAAACGCATAGTAAGAACTCTAGTATCCTAATATCTCAAAGACTAGTTGATAAAATGTTCATAAGAAAGAAGTAAAATGCTAATGGAAATGTTTCACAATGATGTCATTAGGCAGAGCAGGCAACAGATGGCACACAGACAGCAGAGCTGGGGACAGATATGCAGGGACAGATTGGCAGACAGGGAGTCTCAGGTAAGTTTGTTGAGTCTTTGTTTGGCAACATTATGAAAGGTTCTCAATTTTTTTGACTTGTAAAATAGGGACATAATTGGAAAATGCCATGGATACCCCCACTCTCAACTTAAACTGGTGACTAAACTAAGATTTGTTTACGGCAATGGTATTGCTGTTGTGATGAATTGTGTAGTTTTGGGTACCGGTAGTTAGGAGTACGGCAAACACCTTATTTATTTTCTAGGAGACAGACTGAGTCAGTTAGGGTGGTGAAAGGGAAAGAGCCAGGGAGAGAGACTTCAGAGGACAGTGTCACAGCCACGGCAGGACCAAGTGTCACCCTTGTTGCCAGCAGCACCAGTATAGGGGACAGTGGCACAGCATTGTCCAGTTACCACAGTGATGGCACAAAACCATATCAGCCACACCCACAATTTATAGAACCGCAAACTCTTGCCAACAGAGTGTTGACGTTTCAAGAGAGATGGTTTCGCGATTTCCCCTGGCTACATTATAATCCATCAATAAAAGGAGTGTTGTGTTTTCACTGTAGCCAAGGGTTTTCAAGCCAGCCATCTTTTGGCCAAAGAGCTGATGCTGCCTTCGTTAGTGCAGGATTTAGGAACTGGAGAAAAGGCATTGAAAAATTCACAGCACATCAAAATTGCCAAACCCACCGCCACTTTGTAATTGTAACAGCACACCAGCTAAATCCAATCAGTGTCCAGTTATGTCCAGCGCGTGGGGTAAACAGTAGGATGACGCAAGGCATTGCTTGATGAAAATTGTTAGTTCGGTGCGGCATGTAGTAAGACAGGGACAAGCCTTTAGAGGCCACACGGATGACAGTGGGAATTTATACCAGATTTTGAAACTTAGGGCAGAAGAGGATGATCCCATTTTACTGAAGTGGTTAACAGAGCGTACCACAATGTACACAGGCCCCAAAGCACAGAATGAAATTCTGAACATCATGGCCAATAGTCATTCGAGGCATTGCAGCTGAGATTAGGTCTCTTCCGATTGTACAATTTTCATTAATTGTTGATGGTACTCAAGATGTCTCTGGTGCTGAACAGGAGAGTGTCTGTCTGCGTTATGTTGACCATGACCATGTCCCTCACAAGGAGTTTATTGGGCTATACAGGGTGTCGGAGACAACAGGCGAGGGCATTGCGAAAGTGCCAACTGATGTGTTGTTGAGGAAACCCGCAAACATATGCTCGGTTCTTTTGTTCAGTAGTGTGTATAGCAGTGGTTCTCAACCTTTTTGGGGTACTGGAACCCCTGCATATTTTGAGGCAAGGCAGGCAAGGTTTTGAGCGGTCCTCAGGGACCTCCACCCCCTCTATATTATATGTAAACTTACTGGAAACCTTGTGGTACTGACTACATTCATTACACTTTTTTATTTCACGGACTCCTTGCAATTAGTCCATGGCCCCCTGTTTGAGAACCCATGGTGTAATTGATAGTTGTTCTTTTGTTTAGTAGTTTTCAGTACACTTACAAATGATTTATTTCATGTTATTTTATTTAAAATTGCGTGCTTTGTGCGACATACTTGTCCATAGCTGCTGTTTGAAGAGTTGAGACACTGACTGAAGGATATTTTGGTTGATTTATTTGGGTTTTTCATTGAAGTAGTTATTTTGCTTTTAGAACTGTACTTATTTTAAGCTTTTTGTTCTTGCAAAGATATTGTAATAGACTCAGGCCAGGTGGACATATTTAATGACTATATAAATGTATCAGAAAAAGTCAAATTAAAAGGTCAATTCAATACGGAGACCAACTTTGTGATGGTTCTCAATGGAGATTCTTTTAGATGTGATCACACCATGTTCATTGTATTTATGAAAACTACACCCATACAGTGTACAGTACCATTGTCACCTACTGACCTTTCTTGATATTGCTGGTTGTAAGTACGAATACCTGCATACATACTGGACTGATAAGGAGCACTGCTATAACTATTATTAGTAGTAGAATTATAATGATTTAAACATTTGAACGAGTTGGGAAAACCCTTCAGTTAACTACTGTACCTATCAATTATCCAGTTGTAGGAATTATAGTTCGTCAATATACATTTAACAACGTATGCTATGTGTTACAGCACTACTTTTGTTGTCCCCCTCAGGAATTGCTCTTGAGAAAATTTAATGTAATTGTCCCCTCCAAAGTTGATCTCAGATTTTCGCCCCTGCACTGGAGCTACGTACTATATTATGTCTACCTATGATCTAAACCCAGGACACTGGAGCTACGTACTATATTATGTCTACCTATGATCTAAACCCAGGACACTGGAGCTACGTACTATATTATGTCTACCTATGATCTAAACCCAGGACACTGGAGCTACGTACTATATTATGTCCACCTATGATCTAAACCCAGGACACTGGAGCTACGTACTATATTATGTCTACCTATGATCTAAACCCAGGACACTGGAGCTACGTACTATATTATGTCCACCTATGATCTAAACCCAGGACACTGGAGCTACGTACTATATTATGTCTACCTATGATCTAAACTCAGGACACTGGAGCTACGTACTATATCCTGTCTAGGATCAGCGCGGCGCTAGCGGCACACCCCCCCCCCCACTGAAAAACCAGTGCCGCGAAATTCAAAAAAAATATTTTTTTAAAATATTTAACTTTCACACATTAAAGTCCAATACAGCTAATGAAAGACACAGATCTTGTGAATCCAGTCAACATTTCCGATTTTTAAAATGTTTTACAGGGAAGACACAATATGTAAAGATGTACATCTATTACCTAAAAACACATTAGCATAATCCACCATCTTTTATTTGTCCACCAACACCAGTAGCCATCACCAATTCGGCTAAACTAAGATATTTATAGCCCCTAACCAACAAAAAAACTCATTAGATGACAGTCTGATAACATATTTATGGTATGGGATAGGTTTTGTTAGAAAAAAGTGCATATTTCAGGTATATGGCATAGTTTACAATTGCACCCACCATCACAAATGGACTAGAATAATTACAATGAGCAACGTGTTTACCTAACTACTAATCATCAAACATTTCGTAAAAATACACAGCATACACGAATCGAAAGACACAGATCCTGTGAATACAGACAATATTTCAGATTTTCTAAGTGTCTTACAGCGAAAACACAATAAATCGTTATATTAGCTTAGCACATAGCAATTAGCAGCCCAGCATTGATTCTAGCCAAAGTGAGCGATAAAAGTCAACATCGCCAAAAGATATTAATTTTTTCACTAACCTTCTCAGAATTCTTCCGATGACACTCCTGTAACATCACATTACAACATGCATATACAGTTTGATCGAAAATGTTTATATTTAGCCACCAAAATCATGGTTAGACAATGTGAAATGTAGCTCAGCTGGTCAGAAAATGTCCTTGCGCCACTTAGACAGTGATCTACTCTTATACATAAATACTCATAAACGTGACTAAAAAATATAGGGTGGACAGGGATTGATAGACAATTTAATTCTTAATACAATTGCGTTATTACATTTTTTAATTTATCCTTACTTTTCAATACAGTTTGCGCCAAGCGAAGCTACGTCAAAAAACATGGCGTCCTAAGCCACTAAAATGTTTCGACAGAAACACGATTTATCATAATAAAAATGTCCTACCTTGAGCTGTTCTTCCATCAGTATCTTGGGCAAAGGATCCTTTCTTGGGAGAAATCGTCTTTTGGTGGAAAGCTGTCCTCTTGCCATGTGGAAATGTCAACTGCGTTCGGGATGAACTGAAAAGCGTGCCCAACTTTTCACATCGTTGCAAAAATAAATGTCCCAAAATCGCACTAAACGGATATAAATTGCTATAAAACGCTTTACATTAACTACTTTATGATGTTTGTAACTCCTATAACGAGTGAAAAGATGACCGGAGAAATATAACAGGCTAAACTAACGCTTGGAACAGGAGAGGGTCGGTGTCTTCCACGCGCGTTACGCAGCAAGAAAAGACTTGCTAGCTAAAGGTTTTTTTCATTTGTAGGGCCTGTGAACGCGCAATCGACCCCGTTGGAATCGTCATCGCGTAAAGGCATCCAGGGGAAGACGTAAGAAGTGTCCGTATAGTCATAGCAACGACAGTGCCCTTTTAACTGACTTCAGAAAAGTGGCCAACATTTCTCAAATCTGACTCCATGTCAGGGAAATTGCTGTAGAATGGGCTCTGTTCCACTTAGAGACAAAATTTCAACTCCTATAGAAACTATAGACTGTTTTCTATCCAATAATAATAATAATATGCATATTGTACGATCAAGGATTTTGTGGGAAGCCGTTTAAAAAATTAGCCAAATTAGCATAAATAGTCTAAACAGCGCCCCCATCCCCAACAGGTTTTAATATGTCTACCTATGATCTAAACCCAGGACACTGGAGCTACGTACTATATTATGTCTACCTATGATCTAAACCCAGGACACTGGAGCTACGTACTATATTATGTCTACCTATGATCTAAACCCAGGACACTGGAGCTACGTACTATATTATGTCTACCTATGATCTAAACCCAGGACACTGGAGCTACGTACTATATTATGTCTACCTATGATCTAAACCCAGGACACTGGAGCTACGTACTATATTATGTCTACCTATGATCTAAACCCAGGACACTGGAGCTACGTACTATATTATGTCTACCTATGATCTAAACCCAGGACACTGGAGCTAGGTACTATATTATGTCTACCTATGATCTAAACCCAGGACACTGGAGCTACGTACTATATTATGTCTACCTATGATCTAAACTCAGGACACTGGAGCTACGTACTATATTATGTCTACCTATGATCTAAACCCAGGACACTGGAGCTACGTACTATATTATGTCCACCTATGATCTAAACCCAGGACACTGGAGCTACGTACTATATTATGTCTACCTATGATCTAAACTCAGGACACTGGAGCTACGTACTATATTATGTCTATCTATGATCTAAACTCAGGACACTGGAGCTACGTACTATATCCTGTCTAGGATCAGCGCGGCGCTAGCGGCACACCCCCCCCCCCACTGAAAAACCAGTGCCGCGAAATTCAAAAAAAAAATATTTTTAAAATATTTAACTTTCACACATTAAAGTCCAATACAGCTAATGAAAGACACAGATCTTGTGAATCCAGTCAACATTTCCGATTTTTAAAATGTTTTACAGGGAAGACACAATATGTAAAGATGTACATCTATTACCTAAAAACACATTAGCATAATCCACCATCTTTTATTTGTCCACCAACACCAGTAGCCATCACCAATTCGGCTAAACTAAGATATTTATAGCCCCTAACCAACAAAAAAACTCATTAGATGACAGTCTGATAACATATTTATGGTATGGGATAGGTTTTGTTAGAAAAAAGTGCATATTTCAGGTATATGGCATAGTTTACAATTGCACCCACCATCACAAATGGACTAGAATAATTACAATGAGCAACGTGTTTACCTAACTACTAATCATCAAACATTTCGTAAAAATACACAGCATACACGAATCGAAAGACACAGATCCTGTGAATACAGACAATATTTCAGATTTTCTAAGTGTCTTACAGCGAAAACACAATAAATCGTTATATTAGCTTAGCACATAGCAATTAGCAGCCCAGCATTGATTCTAGCCAAAGTGAGCGATAAAAGTCAACATCGCCAAAAGATATTAATTTTTTCACTAACCTTCTCAGAATTCTTCCGATGACACTCCTGTAACATCACATTACAACATGCATATACAGTTTGATCGAAAATGTTTATATTTAGCCACCAAAATCATGGTTAGACAATGTGAAATGTAGCTCAGCTGGTCAGAAAATGTCCTTGCGCCACTTAGACAGTGATCTACTCTTATACATAAATACTCATAAACGTGACTAAAAAATATAGGGTGGACAGGGATTGATAGACAATTTAATTCTTAATACAATTGCGTTATTACATTTTTTAATTTATCCTTACTTTTCAATACAGTTTGCGCCAAGCGAAGCTACGTCAAAAAACATGGCGTCCTAAGCCACTAAAATGTTTCGACAGAAACACGATTTATCATAATAAAAATGTCCTACCTTGAGCTGTTCTTCCATCAGTATCTTGGGCAAAGGATCCTTTCTTGGGAGAAATCGTCTTTTGGTGGAAAGCTGTCCTCTTGCCATGTGGAAATGTCAACTGCGTTCGGGATGAACTGAAAAGCGTGCCCAACTTTTCACATCGTTGCAAAAATATATGTCCCAAAATCGCACTAAACGGATATAAATTGCTATAAAACGCTTTACATTAACTACTTTATGATGTTTGTAACTCCTATAACGAGTGAAAAGATGACCGGAGAAATATAACAGGCTAAACTAACGCTTGGAACAGGAGAGGGTCGGTGTCTTCCACGCGCGTTACGCAGCAAGAAAAGACTTGCTAGCTAAAGGTTTTTTTCATTTGTAGGGCCTGTGAACGCGCAATCGACCCCGTTGGAATCGTCATCGCGTAAAGGCATCCAGGGGAAGACGTAAGAAGTGTCCGTATAGTCATAGCAACGACAGTGCCCTTTTAACTGACTTCAGAAAAGTGGCCAACATTTCTCAAATCTGACTCCATGTCAGGGAAATTGCTGTAGAATGGGCTCTGTTCCACTTAGAGACAAAATTTCAACTCCTATAGAAACTATAGACTGTTTTCTATCCAATAATAATAATAATATGCATATTGTACGATCAAGGATTTTGTGGGAAGCCGTTTAAAAAATTAGCCAAATTAGCATAAATAGTCTAAACAGCGCCCCCATCCCCAACAGGTTTTAATATGTCTACCTATGATCTAAACCCAGGACACTGGAGCTACGTACTATATTATGTCTACCTATGATCTAAACCCAGGACACTGGAGCTACGTACTATATTATGTCTACCTATGATCTAAACCCAGGACACTGGAGCTACGTACTATATTATGTCTACCTATGATCTAAACCCAGGACACTGGAGCTACGTACTATATTATGTCTACCTATGATCTAAACCCAGGACACTGGAGCTACGTACTATATTATGTCTACCTATGATCTAAACCCAGGACACTGGAGCTACGTACTATATTATGTCTACCTATGATCTAAACCCAGGACACTGGAGCTACGTACTATATTATGTCTACCTATGATCTAAACCCAGGACACTGGAGCTACGTACTATATTATGTCTACCTATGATCTAAACCCAGGACACTGGAGCTACGTACTATATTATGTCCACCTATGATCTAAACCCAGGACACTGGAGCTACGTACTATATTATGTCTACCTATGATCTAAACCCAGGACACTGGAGCTACGTACTATATTATGTCTACCTATGATCTAAACCCAGGACACTGGAGCTACGTACTATATTATGTCTACCTATGATCTAATCCCAGGACACTGGAGCTACGTACTATATTATGTCTACCTATGATCTAATCCCAGGACACTGGAGCTACGTACTATATTATGTCTACCTATGATCTAAACCCAGGACACTGGAGCATAGGCGGAAATCCCAGGGGGGACGGGGGGGACACGACCCCCCCATCTTGGGAAAAATATGATTTGTCCCCCCCAATATATCACTGTAAACATAACTATGTAATTTCAATAATATTAATAATACGCAATGAAAGCACTTGTGCTGATTATAGACACCTAATAGCGCATTTAAATTTCAAAAGATTGCGACCCCCCCCGCCCTTTGCCTCACAATGGTTTGATCCACTGCCAGTTCTTTAGCTGGCAAGGTAATAAAGGGTTCGTATCTACTGTCCGAAAGGGACATGTACGTAACTGACGTGAGGTTAATCCAGTCAATCCATAGCAGGTCCATAGCAATGTTATTTATTTATTTTTATGTTGGCAGGGTTCACACACTAGCTGAATTTGCAGAGCTAGCGCGCAAACTAAAGCAAACATTAACTATCAAGCTAGCTAGTACCTATTCCATTTATGTGGCGTCGTCAAAGATGGAATCTTTGCTATCGTCAGTTTATTCCAAGATCAGCATGCAGCTGTAGTGCTTCGACGTCCCTGTGATAAGGTTAGCAATAAACTGAAGTCCAAACTGAACAGAACAGAACTACACTCTCTTCTACCATTGTCTTAAATATATATAATGGTCTCGTTGCAAAAGATAAATTGTCGCTAGTGAACTTTTTTTATTTTATTTTATTTCACCTTTATTTAACCAGGTAGCAAAGATTATAGCAAACACACAGAAACGGAATTGGTGCTCGCTAGCTTTACAAATTCAGCTATTGTTGGAAGCCAGCCAATATGAAACAAACTATTTAAATTACAAAAGGTTGCAGCATGTGTTGTGTAAATGTGTGTGTGTGCAGCTAGGCCAGCCAGCCAGCCAGGTAGAAAAATGGCAGAAAAAAGTAAGAAGACGGACATCAGAGTATTTGTCAGTACACCAAAACGCATAGTAAGAACTCTAGTATCCTAATATCTCAAAGACTAGTTGATAAAATGTTCATAAGAAAGAAGTAAAATGCTAATGGAAATGTTTCACAATGATGTCATTAGGCAGAGCAGGCAACAGATGGCACACAGACAGCAGAGCTGGGGACAGATATGCAGGGACAGATTGGCAGACAGGGAGTCTCAGGTAAGTTTGTTGAGTCTTTGTTTGGCAACATTATGAAAGGTTCTCAATTTTTTTGACTTGTAAAATAGGGACATAATTGGAAAATGCCATGGATACCCCCACTCTCAACTTAAACTGGTGACTAAACTAAGATTTGTTTACGGCAATGGTATTGCTGTTGTGATGAATTGTGTAGTTTTGGGTACCGGTAGTTAGGAGTACGGCAAACACCTTATTTATTTTCTAGGAGACAGACTGAGTCAGTTAGGGTGGTGAAAGGGAAAGAGCCAGGGAGAGAGACTTCAGAGGACAGTGTCACAGCCACGGCAGGACCAAGTGTCACCCTTGTTGCCAGCAGCACCAGTATAGGGGACAGTGGCACAGCATTGTCCAGTTACCACAGTGATGGCACAAAACCATATCAGCCACACCCACAATTTATAGAACCGCAAACTCTTGCCAACAGAGTGTTGACGTTTCAAGAGAGATGGTTTCGCGATTTCCCCTGGCTACATTATAATCCATCAATAAAAGGAGTGTTGTGTTTTCACTGTAGCCAAGGGTTTTCAAGCCAGCCATCTTTTGGCCAAAGAGCTGATGCTGCCTTCGTTAGTGCAGGATTTAGGAACTGGAGAAAAGGCATTGAAAAATTCACAGCACATCAAAATTGCCAAACCCACCGCCACTTTGTAATTGTAACAGCACACCAGCTAAATCCAATCAGTGTCCAGTTATGTCCAGCGCGTGGGGTAAACAGTAGGATGACGCAAGGCATTGCTTGATGAAAATTGTTAGTTCGGTGCGGCATGTAGTAAGACAGGGACAAGCCTTTAGAGGCCACACGGATGACAGTGGGAATTTATACCAGATTTTGAAACTTAGGGCAGAAGAGGATGATCCCATTTTACTGAAGTGGTTAACAGAGCGTACCACAATGTACACAGGCCCCAAAGCACAGAATGAAATTCTGAACATCATGGCCAATAGTCATTCGAGGCATTGCAGCTGAGATTAGGTCTCTTCCGATTGTACAATTTTCATTAATTGTTGATGGTACTCAAGATGTCTCTGGTGCTGAACAGGAGAGTGTCTGTCTGCGTTATGTTGACCATGACCATGTCCCTCACAAGGAGTTTATTGGGCTATACAGGGTGTCGGAGACAACAGGCGAGGGCATTGCGAAAGTGCCAACTGATGTGTTGTTGAGGAAACCCGCAAACATATGCTCGGTTCTTTTGTTCAGTAGTGTGTATAGCAGTGGTTCTCAACCTTTTTGGGGTACTGGAACCCCTGCATATTTTGAGGCAAGGCAGGCAAGGTTTTGAGCGGTCCTCAGGGACCTCCACCCCCTCTATATTATATGTAAACTTACTGGAAACCTTGTGGTACTGACTACATTCATTACACTTTTTTATTTCACGGACTCCTTGCAATTAGTCCATGGCCCCCTGTTTGAGAACCCATGGTGTAATTGATAGTTGTTCTTTTGTTTAGTAGTTTTCAGTACACTTACAAATGATTTATTTCATGTTATTTTATTTAAAATTGCGTGCTTTGTGCGACATACTTGTCCATAGCTGCTGTTTGAAGAGTTGAGACACTGACTGAAGGATATTTTGGTTGATTTATTTGGGTTTTTCATTGAAGTAGTTATTTTGCTTTTAGAACTGTACTTATTTTAAGCTTTTTGTTCTTGCAAAGATATTGTAATAGACTCAGGCCAGGTGGACATATTTAATGACTATATAAATGTATCTGTCACGTTCCTGACCTATTTATGTTAGTTTTTGTGTGTTAGTTGGTCAGGACGTGAGGTTGGGTGGGCATTCTATGTTATCTGTTTCTATGTTGGTTTCGGTTTGCCTGGTATGGCTCTTGATTAGAGGCAGGTGGTTTGCATTTTCCTCTAATCAAGAGTCATATTTAGGTAGGGCATTCTCACTGTTTGTTTGTGGGTGATTGTCTCCTGTGTCAGTATGTTTGTTCGTACCACACTGGACTGTAGCGTTTGTTTGTTTCGTTTTCGTTTCGATGTCGTCTGTTTCCTGTACGTAAGTTTATGTTTAGTTATATAAGTTTATGTTCAGGTTTCGTCAACGTCGTTTTGTTATTTTGTAGTTTGGAAAGTGTTTGTTTCGTTTCGTGTTTGCCATCATCGTAATTTATAATAAAGATGGCTTATTTCCCTGAGCCTGCGTTTTGGTCTGAAGATCCTTCTCTCCTCACCTCATCCGAGGATGAGGAGAGCGTCACCCGTTACAGAATCACCCACCAACACGCTAAGACCAAGCGGCAAGGGAAAACGAAACGGAGTAAGGGACAGGAGAGAAAGGAGCAATGGACATGGGACGATGTTTTGGATGGAAAGGGTTGCTACACTTGGGAGGAGATCCTGGCTGGGAGGGATCGCCTCCCATGGGAACAGGTGGAGGCATTGAGGAGAGCAGAGGCTACCTGGGAGAGGAACCGGAGCTATGAGGGAACGCGTCTGGCACGGAAGCCGAAAAAGCCCGTAAGTAATTCCCAAAAATTTCTTGGGGGGGGGCTAGGAGATAGTGGGCCAAGGGCAGGTAGGAGACCTGCGCCCACTTCCCAGGCTTACCGTGGAGAGCGGGAGTACGGGCAGGCGCCGTGTTACGCAGTAGAGCGCACGGTGTCTCCTGTACGAGTGCATAGCCCAGTGCGGGTTATTCCACCTCCCCGCACTGGGAGGGCTAGATTGGGCATTGAGCCAGGTGTCATGAGGCCGGCTCAACGCATCTGGTCTCCAGTGCGTCTCCTCGGGCCGGCATACATGGCACCGGCCTTACGCATGGTTTCTCCGGTTCGCCTACATAGGCCGGTGCGGGTTATTCCACCTCCCCGCACTGGTCGGGCAACCGGGAGCATTCAACCAGGTAAGGTTGGGCAGGTTCAATGCTCAAGAGTGCCAGTACGTTTCCACGGTCCGGTATTTCCGGCACCACCTCCCCGCCCCAGCCTAGTACCTACAGTGTCTACACCACGCACTAGGCTACCAGTGCGTATCCTGAGCCCTGTTCCTCCTCCACGCACTCTCCCTGAGGTGCGTGTATCTAGCCCGGTGCCTCCAGTTCCGGCCCCACGCACTAAGCTACCAGTGCGTCTCCAGAGCCCTGAACCCACTGTATCTTCTCCCCCTACTAATCCTGATGTGCTTGTCCTCAGCCCGGTGTCACCAGTGCCGGTACCACGCATCAGGGATAGAGTAGGCTTTGAGAATACAGTGTGCCCTGTCCCTGCTCCCCGCACTAGTAGGAAGGTGCTTATCATTAGCACGGTGCCTCCAGTTCCGGCACCACGCACCAGGTCTACAGTGCGCCATATCCGGCCAGAGCCATCCGTCTCCCCAGCGCCATCTGAGCCATCCGTCTCCCCAGCGCCATCTGAGCCATCCGTCTCCCCAGCGCCATCTGAGCCATCCGTCTCCCCAGCGCCATCTGAGCCATCCGTCTCCCCAGCGCCATCTGAGCCATCCATCTCCCCAGCGCCATCTGAGCCATCCGTCTGCCAGGAGCCTGCAAAGCCGCCCGTCTGCCATGAGCCTGCAAAGCCGCCCGTCTGCCATGAGCCTACAGAGCCGTCAGCCAGACAGGAGCCGCTAGAGCCGTCAGCCAGACAGGAGCCGCTAGAGCCGTCAGCCAGACAGGATCTGCCAGAGCCGCCAACCAGACAGGATCTGCCAGAGCCGCCAACCAGACAGGATCTGCCAGAGCCGCCAACCAGACAGGATCTGCCAGAGCCGCCAACCAGACAGGATCTGCCAGAGCCGCCAACCAGACAGGATCTGCCAGAGCCGCCAGCGAGCCATGAGCAGCCAGAGCCGTCAGAGCGCCATGAGCGTCGAGAGCCGTCAGCCTGCCATGAGCGTCGAGAGCCGTCAGCCTGCCATGAGCGTCGAGAGCCGTCAGCCTGCCATGAGCGTCGAGAGCCGTCAGCCTGCCATGAGCGTCGAGAGCCGTCAGCCTGCCATGAGCGTCGAGAGCCGTCAGCCTGCCATGAGCGTCGAGAGCCGTCAGCCAGCCATGAGCATCGAGAGTTGTCAGTCAGCCATGAGCTGCCCTTCAGCCTGAAAAGGCTAGATACCCAGAACTGCCCATCAGTCCAGAGCTGTCTCTCTGTCCGGAGCTGCCTTTCAGTCCGGAGTTGCCCCTCTATCCTGATCTCCCTCTCTATCTTTATCTACCTCTATAGTCTTATCTATCCCTCTGTCTTGGTTTATCTCTCTGTCCCGGTATTGTCATTATTAGATATGTTATTAGGAGGATTTTGTGGGGGAAGTAAGAGGGTGGACATTCTTGAAGGGAGGGGGCTAGGATGGATTATGGTGGGGTGGGAACCGCGCCCGGAGCCTGAGCCACCACCGTGGTTAGATGCCCACCCAGACCCTCCCCTAGACTTTGTGCTGGTGCGTCCGGAGTTCGCACCTTGTGGGGGGGGTACTGTCACGTTCCTGACCTATTTATGTTAGTTTTTGTGTGTTAGTTGGTCAGGACGTGAGGTTGGGTGGGCATTCTATGTTATCTGTTTCTATGTTGGTTTCGGTTTGCCTGGTATGGCTCTTAATTAGAGGCAGGTGGTTTGCATTTTCCTCTAATCAAGAGTCATATTTAGGTAGGGCATTCTCACTGTTTGTTTGTGGGTGATTGTCTCCTGTGTCAGTATGTTTGTTCGTACCACACTGGACTGTAGCGTTTGTTTGTTTCGTTTTCGTTTCGATGTCGTCTGTTTCCTGTACGTAAGTTTATGTTTAGTTATATAAGTTTATGTTCAGGTTTCGTCAACGTCGTTTTGTTATTTTGTAGTTTGGAAAGTGTTTGTTTCGTTTCGTGTTTGCCATCATCGTAATTTATAATAAAGATGGCTTATTTCCCTGAGCCTGCGTTTTGGTCTGAAGATCCTTCTCTCCTCACCTCTTCCGAGGATGAGGAGAGGGTCACCCGTTACAGTATCAGAAAAAGTCAAATTAAAAGGTCAATTCAATACGGAGACCAACTTTGTGATGGTTCTCAATGGAGATTCTTTTAGATGTGATCACACCATGTTCATTGTATTTATGAAAACTACACCCATACAGTGTACAGTACCATTGTCACCTACTGACCTTTCTTGATATTGCTGGTTGTAAGTAAGAATACCTGCATACATACTGGACTGATAAGGAGCACTGCTATAACTATTATTAGTAGTAGAATTATAATGATTTAAACATTTGAACGAGTTGGGAAAACCCTTCAGTTAACTACTGTACCTATCAATTATCCAGTTGTAGGAATTATAGTTCCTCAATATACATTTAACAACGTATGCTATGTGTTACAGCACTACTTTTGTTGTCCCCCTCAGGAATTGCTCTTGAGAAAATTTAATGTAATTGTCCCCTCCAAAGTTGATCTCAGATTTTCGCCCCTGCACTGGAGCTACGTACTATATTATGTCTATCTATGATCTAAACCCAGGACACTGGAGCTACGTACTATATTATGTCCACCTATGATCTAAACCCAGGACACTGGAGCTACGTACTATATTATGTCCACCTATGATCTAAACCCAGGACACTGGAGCTACGTACTATATTATGTCCACCTATGATCTAAACCCAGGACACTGGAGCTACGTACTATATTATGTCTACCTATGATCTAAACCCAGGACACTGGAGCTACGTACTATATTATGTCTACCTATGATCTAAACCCAGGACACTGGAGCTACGTACTATATTATGTCCACCTATGATCTAAACCCAGGACACTGGAGCTACGTACTATATTATGTCTACCTATGATCTAAACCCAGGACACTGGAGCTACGTACTATATTATGTCCACCTATGATCTAAACCCAGGACACTGGAACTTTGTGTTTAGAAGAAAAGGAGGAAATAAACTTTCCATCCAGAGGCTCTTTTAGAACGTAACTGTGTTGGGATCCTATTACATAATTCAATAGAGATATCCTATTACATAATTCAGTAGAGATATCCTATTACATAATTCAGTAGAGATATCCTATTACATAATTCAGTAGAGATATCCTATTACATAATTCAGTAGAGATATCCTATTACATAATTCAGTAGAGATATCCTATTACATAATTCAGTAGAGATATCCTATTACATAATTCAGTAGAGATATCCGATTACATAATTCAGTAGAGATATCCTATTACATAATTCAGTAGAGATATCCTATTACATAATTCAATAGAGATATCCTATTACATAATTCAGTAGAGATATCCTATTACATAATTCAGTAGAGATATCCTATTACATAATTCAGTAGAGATATCCTATTACATAATTCAGTAGAGATATCCTATTACATAATTCAGTCGAGATATCCTATTACATAATTCAGTCGAGATATCCTATTACATAATTCAGTCGAGATATCCTATTACATAATTCAGTAGAGATATCCTATTACATAATTCAGTAGAGATATCCTATTACATAATTCAGTAGAGATATCTTATTACATAATTCAGTAGAGATATCCGATTACATAATTCAGTAGAGATATCCTATTACATAATTCAATAGAGATATCCTATTACATAATTCAGTAGAGATATCCTATTACATAATTCAATAGAGATATCCTATTACATAATTCAGTAGAGATATCCTATTACATAATTCAGTAGAGATATCCTATTACATAATTCAGTCGAGATATCCTATTACATAATTCAGTCGAGATATCCTATTACATAATTCAGTCGAGATATCCTATTACATAATTCAGTAGAGATATCCTATTACATAATTCAGGAGAGATATCCTATTACATAATTCAGGAGAGATATCCTATTACATAATTCAGTAGAGATATCCTATTACATAATTCAGTAGAGATATCCTATTACATAATTCAGTAGAGATATCCTATTACATAATTCAGTAGAGATATCCTATTACATAATTCAGTAGAGATATCCTATTACATAATTCAGTAGAGATATCCTATTACATAATTCAGTAGAGATATCCTATTACATAATTCAGTAGAGATATCCTATTACATAATTCAGTAGAGATATCCTATTACATAATTCAGTAGAGATATCCTATTACATAATTCAGTAGAGATATCCTATTACATAATTCAGTAGAGATATCCGATTACATAATTCAGTAGAGATATCCTATTACATAATTCAGTAGAGATATCCGATTACATAATTCAGTAGAGATATCCTATTACATAATTCAGTAGAGATATCCTATTACATAATTCAATAGAAATTCCAGTATCACACAATATTTATTTATTTAACCTTTAAGTCAGTTAAGAACAAATTCATATTTACAATGACGGCCTACCAAAAGGCAAAAGGCCTCCTGCGGGGACGGGGGCCTGGGATTAAATCAAATAATATATTGGACAAAACCCACATCAAGACAAGAGAGGCACCACAACACTACATAGAGAGAGAGACACCACAACACTACATAGAGAGAGACAACACAACACAACACTACATAGAGAGAGATCTAAGACAACACCATAGCATGGCAGCAACACATGACAACACAGCATGGTAGCAACACAACATGACAACAACATGGTAGCAACACAACATGGTAGAAGCACAAAACAGGGTACACACATTGTTGGGCACAAACAACAGCACAAAGGGCAAGAAGGTAGAGACCACAATACATCACGCAAAGCAGCCACAACTGTCAGTAAGAGTGTCCATGATTGAGTCTTTGAATATAGATATACACTGCTCAAAAAAATAAAGGGAACACTTAAATAGCACAATGTAACTCCAAGTCAATCACACTTCTGTTAAATCAAACTGTCCACTTAGGAAGCAACACTGATTGACAATAAATTTCACATGCTGTTGTGCAAATGGAATAGACAAAAGGTGGAAATTATAGGCAATTAGCAAGACACCCCCAAAAAAGGAGTGATTCTGCAGGTGGTGACCACAGACCACTTCTCAGTTCCTATGCTTCCTGGCTGATGTTTTGGTCACTTTTGAATGCTGGCGGTGCTCTCACTCTAGTGGTAGCATGAGACGGAGTCTACAACCCACACAAGTGGCTCAGGTAGTGCAGTTCATCCAGGATGGCACATCAATGCAAGCTGTGGCAAAAAGGTTTGCTGTGTCTGTCAGCGTAGTGTCCAGAGCATGGAGGCGCTACCAGGAGACAGGCCAGTACATCAGGAGACGTGGAGGAGGCCGTAGGAGGGCAACAACCCAGCAGCAGGACCGCTGCCTCCGCCTTTGTGCAAGGAGGTGCACTGCCAGAGCCCTGCAAAATGACCTCCAGCAGGCCACATGAGCCATGTTGTTGATGTAAATTGAGAAGAGCGTGGGGCCTAGGATCGAGCCTTGGGGTACTCCCTTGGCGACAGGCAGTGGCTGAGACAGCAGATTTTCTGACTTTATACACTGCACTCTTTGAGAGAGATAGTTAGCAAACCAGGCCAAAGACCCCTCAGAGACACCAATAATCCTTAGCCGGCCCACAAGAATGGAATGGTCTACCGTATCAAAAGCTTTGGCCAAGTCAATAAAAATAGCAGCACAGCTGCTCAATAATCACGATGATTTCAGTTCAGGATGAATCACAAGGAAGCGAATGTTTAAGGCAAGATGTCAGCAGACTGATGTAAGTTCAGAATACAGTCAGGGCTAATGACACAAAATGATGAGGTTTAATCTGATATATGCAGATTTAAGAACAAACACAAACTCTATATAACACCAAAAGTATGTGGACACCTCTTCAAATTAGTGGATTAGTTGCACACCGCCATGCAATCTCCATAGACAAACATTTGGCAGTAGAACGGCCTTACTGAAGAACTCAGTGACTTTCAACGTGGCACCATCATAGGATGTCACCTTTCCAACAAGTCAGTCAACTGTAAGTGCCATTATCGTAAAGTGGAAACATCTAGGAGCAACAGCGGCTCAGCCACGAAGTGGTAGGCCACACAAGCTCACAGAACGAGACCTCCGAGTGCTGAAGTGCGTAGCACATAAAACTAGTCCATCCTCGGTTGCAACACTCACTACCGAGTTCCAAACGGCCTCTGGAAGCAACGTCAGCACAATAACTGTTTGTCGGGAGTTTCATGAAATGTGTTTCCATGGCCGAGCAGCCATAAACAACCCTAACTATGCACAATGCCAAGCGTCGGCTGGAGTGGTGTAAAGCTCGTCGCCATTGGACTCTGGAGCAGTGGAAACACATTCTCTGGAGTGATGATTTACGCTTCACCATCTGGCAGTCTGACGAACTAATCTGGGTTTGGCGGATGCTAGGAGAACGCCACCTGCCCCAATGCATAGTGCCAACTGTAAAGTTTGGAGGAGGATGAATAATGGTCTGGGGTGGTTTTTCATGGTTCGGGCCCCTTAGTTCCAGGCAATGGAAATCAGAACGCTACAGCATACAATGACATTCTAGACTATTCTGTGCTTCCAACTTTGTGGCAATAGTTTGGGGAAGGCCCTTTCTTGTTTCAGAATGACAATGCCCCCGTGCACAAAGTGAGGACCAAACAGAAATAGTTTGTCGAGATCAGTGTGGAAGAACTTGACTGGCCTGCACAGAGCCCTGACCTCAACCCCATCGAACAACTTTGGGACGATGTGGAACACTGACCGCGAGCCAGACCTTATCGCCCAACATCAGTGCACAACCTCACTAATGCTTTTGTGTCTGAATGGAAGCAAGTCCCCGCAGCAATGTTCCAACATCTAGTGGAAAGCCTTCCCAGAAGAGTGAAGGCTGTAATAGCAGTAAAGGGGGGACCATGTTAATACCCATGATTTCGGAGTGAGATGTTCCCACGAGCAGGTCTCCACATAGATTTGGTCATGTAGTATAATACAGAAAAGACTTGATACAGACCAAGTAGCCTGCCAATTAGCAAGCACGTACATCGATAGATCTATAAATATAGAACTAACAGTTCTGTTTAAATGATTTATGTTTAGTTAAATATGAGTGAAGTGCCTGAGGGAGGAGCAGATGCCAGACTGAGTTTTCTTCCTGTCTCTCTCTCTCTATTCAGTTAGATTCCAATATGGCTAATTAGCATAACTGGGTGAGATACAGCAACGTTGCACAAACAGTAAGTAAAACAGTAGACAGTAGACAGTAGTAGTAAGACAGTAGACAGTAGTAGTAAGACAGTAGACAGTAGACAGTAGACAGTAGACAGTAGACAGTAGTAGTAAGACAGTAGACAGTAGACAGTAATAGTAAGACAGTAGACAGTAGACAGTAGACAGTAGACAGTAGTAGTAAGACAGTAGACAGTAGACAGTAGACAGTAGACAGTAGTAGTAAGACAGTAGACAGTAGACAGTAATAGTAAGACAGTAGACAGTAGACAGTAGACAGTAGACAGTAGACAGTAGTAGTAAGACAGTAGACAGTAGACAGTAATAGTAAGACAGTAGACAGTAGACAGTAGACAGTAGACAGTAGTAGTAAGACAGTAGACAGTAGACAGTAGTAGTAAGACAGTAGACAGTAGACAGTAGACAGTAGACAGTAGACAGTAGACAGTAGTAGTAAGACAGTAGACAGTAGACAGTAGACAGTAGACAGTAGACAGTAGTAGTAAGACAGTAGACAGTAGACAGTAGACAGTAGACAGTAGTAGTAAGACAGTAGACAGTAGACAGTAGACAGTAGACAGTAGACAGTAGTAGTAAGACAGTAGACAGTAGACAGTAGTAGTAAGACAGTAGACAGTAGACAGTAGTAGTAAGACAGTAGACAGTAGACAGTAGTAGTAAGACAGTAGACAGTAGTAGTAAGACAGTAGACAGTAGACAGTAGTAGTAAGACAGTAGACAGTAGACAGTAGACAGTAGACAGTAGACAGTAGACAGTAGTAGTAAGACAGTAGACAGTAGACAGTAGACAGTAGACAGTAGACAGTAGTAGTAAGACAGTAGACAGTAGACAGTAGACAGTAGACAGTAGACAGTAGACAGTAGTAGTAAGACAGTAGACAGTAGACAGTAGACAGTAGTAGTAAGACAGTAGACAGTAGACAGTAGACAGTAGTAGTAAGACAGTAGTAGTAAGACAGTAGTAGTAAGACAGTAGACAGTAGACAGTAGACAGTAGTAGTAAGACAGTAGACAGTAGACAGTAGACAGTAGACAGTAGACAGTAGTAGTAAGACAGTAGACAGTAGACAGTAGACAGTAGACAGTAGACAGTAGACAGTAGTAGTAAGACAGTAGACAGTAGACAGTAGACAGTAGACAGTAGTAGTAAGACAGTAGACAGTAGACAGTAGTAGTAAGACAGTAGACAGTAGACAGTAGACAGTAGTAGTAAGACAGTAGACAGTAGACAGTAGTAGTAAGACAGTAGACAGTAGACAGTAGACAGTAGACAGTAGTAGTAAGACAGTAGACAGTAGACAGTAGTAGTAAGACAGTAGACAGTAGACAGTAGACAGTAGACAGTAGACAGTAGACAGTAGTAGTAAGACAGTAGACAGTAGACAGTAGACAGTAGACAGTAGTAGTAAGACAGTAGACAGTAGACAGTAGACAGTAGTAGTAAGACAGTAGACAGTAGACAGTAATAGTAAGACAGTAGACAGTAGACAGTAGTAGTAAGACAGTAGACAGTAGACAGTAGTAGTAAGACAGTAGACAGTAGACAGTAGACAGTAGTAGTAAGACAGTAGACAGTAGACAGTAGACAGTAGACAGTAGTAGTAAGACAGTAGACAGTAGACAGTAGTAGTAAGACAGTAGACAGTAGACAGTAGTAGTAAGACAGTAGACAGTAGACAGTAGTAGTAAGACACTAGACAGTAGACAGTAATAGTAAGACAGTAGACAGTAGACAGTAGTAGTAAGACAGTAGACAGTAGACAGTAATAGTAAGACAGTAGACAGTAGACAGTAGTAGTAAGACAGTAGACAGTAGACAGTAGACAGTAGACAGTAGTAGTAAGACAGTAGACAGTAGACAGTAGACAGTAGACAGTAGACAGTAGTAGTAAGACAGTAGACAGTAGACAGTAGACAGTAGACAGTAGACAGTAGTAGTAAGACAGTAGACAGTAGACAGTAGTAGTAAGACAGTAGACAGTAGACAGTAGTAGTAAGACAGTAGACAGTAGACAGTAGACAGTAGTAGTAAGACAGTAGACAGTACACAGTAGACAGTAGACAGTAGACAGTAGACAGTAGACAGTAGTAGTAAGACAGTAGACAGTAGACAGTAGACAGTAGTAGTAAGACAGTAGACAGTAGACAGTAGACAGTAGACAGTAGACAGTAGTAGTAAGACAGTAGACAGTAGACAGTAGACAGTAGACAGTAGACAGTAGTAGTAAGACAGTAGACAGTAGACAGTAGTAGTAAGACAGTAGACAGTAGACAGTAGTAGTAAGACAGTAGACAGTAGACAGTAGACAGTAGTAGTAAGACAGTAGACAGTACACAGTAGACAGTAGACAGTAGACAGTAGACAGTAGTAGTAAGACAGTAGACAGTAGACAGTAGACAGTAGACAGTAGACAGTAGTAGTAAGACAGTAGACAGTAGACAGTAGACAGTAGACAGTAGACAGTAGTAGTAAGACAGTAGACAGTAGACAGTAGACAGTAGACAGTAGACAGTAGACAGTAGTAGTAAGACAGTAGACAGTAGACAGTAGACAGTAGTAGTAAGACAGTAGACAGTAGACAGTAATAGTAAGACAGTAGACAGTAGTAGTAAGACAGTAGACAGTAGACAGTAGTAGTAAGACAGTAGACAGTAGACAGTAGACAGTAGTAGTAAGACAGTAGACAGTAGACAGTAGACAGTAGACAGTAGTAGTAAGACAGTAGACAGTAGACAGTAGACAGTAGACAGTAGACAGTAGTAGTAAGACAGTAGACAGTAGACAGTAGTAGTAAGACAGTAGACAGTAGACAGTAATAGTAAGACAGTAGACAGTAGACAGTAGTAGTAAGACAGTAGACAGTAGACAGTAATAGTAAGACAGTAGACAGTAGACAGTAGTAGTAAGACAGTAGACAGTAGACAGTAGACAGTAGACAGTAGTAGTAAGACAGTAGACAGTAGACAGTAGACAGTAGACAGTAGACAGTAGTAGTAAGACAGTAGACAGTAGACAGTAGACAGTAGTAGTAAGACAGTAGACAGTAGACAGTAGACAGTAGTAGTAAGACAGTAGACAGTAGACAGTAGACAGTAGTAGTAAGACAGTAGACAGTAGACAGTAGACAGTAGTAGTAAGACAGTAGACAGTAGTAGTAAGACAGTAGACAGTAGACAGTAGACAGTAGACAGTAGACAGTAGTAGTAAGACAGTAGACAGTAGACAGTAGACAGTAGACAGTAGTAGTAAGACAGTAGACAGTAGACAGTAATAGTAAGACAGTAGACAGTAGACAGTAGTAGTAAGACAGTAGACAGTAGACAGTAGTAGTAAGACAGTAGACAGTAGACAGTAATAGTAAGACAGTAGACAGTAGTAGTAAGACAGTAGACAGTAGACAGTAGACAGTAGTAGTAAGACAGTAGACAGTAGACAGTAGACAGTAGTAGTAAGACAGTAGACAGTAGACAGTAGACAGTAGACAGTAGTAGTAAGACAGTAGACAGTAGACAGTAGACAGTAATAGTAAGACAGTAGACAGTAGACAGTAGTAGTAAGACAGTAGACAGTAGACAGTAATAGTAAGACAGTAGACAGTAGTAGTAAGACAGTAGACAGTAGACAGTAATAGTAAGACAGTAGACAGTAGTAGTAAGACAGTAGACAGTAGACAGTAGTAGTAAGACAGTAGACAGTAGACAGTAGACAGTAGTAGTAAGACAGTAGACAGTAGTAGTAAGACAGTAGACAGTAGTAGTAAGACAGTAGACAGTAGACAGTAGACAGTAGTAGTAAGACAGTAGACAGTAGACAGTAGTCGTAAGACAGTAGACAGTAGACAGTAGTAGTAAGACAGTAGACAGTAGACAGTAGACAGTAGACAGTAGTAGTAAGACAGTAGACAGTAGACAGTAGACAGTAGACAGTAGTAGTAAGACAGTAGACAGTAGACAGTAGTAGTAAGACAGTAGACAGTAGACAGTAGTAGTAAGACAGTAGACAGTAGACAGTAGACAGTAGTAGTAAGACAGTAGACAGTAGACAGTAGTAGTAAGACAGTAGTAGTAAGGCAGTAGACAGTAGACAGTAGACAGTAGTAGTAAGACAGTAGACAGTAGACAGTAGACAGTAGACAGTAGACAGTAGTAGTAAGACAGTAGACAGTAGACAGTAGTAGTAAGACAGTAGACAGTAGACAGTAGACAGTAGACAGTAGTAGTAAGACAGTAGACAGTAGACAGTAATAGTAAGACAGTAGACAGTAGACAGTAGTAGTAAGACAGTAGACAGTAGACAGTAGTAGTAAGACAGTAGACAGTAGACAGTAGTAGTAAGACAGTAGACAGTAGACAGTAGACAGTAGACAGTAGTAGTAAGACAGTAGACAGTAGACAGTAGTAGTAAGACAGTAGTAGTAAGGCAGTAGACAGTAGACAGTAGACAGTAGTAGTAAGACAGTAGACAGTAGACAGTAGACAGTAGACAGTAGTAGTAAGACAGTAGACAGTAGACAGTAGTAGTAAGACAGTAGACAGTAGACAGTAGTAGTAAGACAGTAGACAGTAGACAGTAGTAGTAAGACAGTAGACAGTAGTAGTAAGGCAGTAGACAGTAGACAGTAGACAGTAGTAGTAAGACAGTAGACAGTAGTAGTAAGACAGTAGACAGTAGACAGTAGTAGTAAGACAGTAGACAGTAGACAGTAGTAGTAAGACAGTAGACAGTAGACAGTAGTAGTAAGACAGTAGACAGTAGACAGTAGTAGTAAGACAGTAGACAGTAGACAGTAATAGTTAGACAGTAGACAGTAGTAGTAAGACAGTAGACAGTAGACAGTAGACAGTAGTAGTAAGACAGTAGACAGTAGACATTAATAGTAAGACAGTAGACAGTAGTAGCAAGACAGTAGACAGTAGACAGTAGTAGTAGACAGTAGACAGTAGACAGTAATAGTAAGACAGTAGACAGTAGACAGTAGACAGTAGACAGTAGACAGTAATAGTAAGACAGTAGACAGTAGACAGTAGACAGTAGACAGTAGTAGTAAGACAGTAGACAGTAGACAGTAGTAGTAAGACAGTAGACAGTAGACAGTAGACAGTAGTAGTAAGACAGTAGACAGTAGACAGTAATAGTAAGACAGTAGACAGTAGTAGTAAGACAGTAGACAGTAGACAGTAGACAGTAGTAGTAAGACAGTAGACAGTAGACAGTAGACAGTAGACAGTAGTAGTAAGACAGTAGACAGTAGTAGTAAGACAGTAGACAGTAGACAGTAGACAGTAGTAGTAAGACAGTAGACAGTAGACAGTAGACAGTAGACAGTAGTAGTAAGACAGTAGACAGTAGACAGTAGACAGTAGACAGTAGACAGTAGTAGTAAGACAGTAGACAGTAGACAGTAGACAGTAGACAGTAGTAGTAAGACAGTAGACAGTAGACAGTAGACAGTAGACAGTAGACAGTAGTAGTAAGACAGTAGACAGTAGACAGTAGACAGTAGTAGTAAGACAGTAGACAGTAGACAGTAATAGTAAGACAGTAGACAGTAGACAGTAGTAGTAAGACAGTAGACAGTAGACAGTAGTAGTAAGATAGTAGACAGTAGACAGTAGACAGTAGTAGTAAGACAGTAGACAGTAGACAGTAGACAGTAGACAGTAGACAGTAGTAGTAAGACAGTAGACAGTAGACAGTAGACAGTAGACAGTAGACAGTAGTAGTAAGACAGTAGACAGTAGACAGTAGTAGTAAGACAGTAGACAGTAGACAGTAATAGTAAGACAGTAGACAGTAGACAGTAGTAGTAAGACAGTAGACAGTAGACAGTAATAGTAAGACAGTAGACAGTAGACAGTAGTAGTAAGACAGTAGACAGTAGACAGTAGACAGTAGACAGTAGTAGTAAGACAGTAGACAGTAGACAGTAGACAGTAGACAGTAGTAGTAAGACAGTAGACAGTAGACAGTAGTAGTAAGACAGTAGACAGTAGACAGTAGACAGTAGTAGTAAGACAGTAGACAGTAGACAGTAGACAGTAGTAGTAAGACAGTAGACAGTACACAGTAGACAGTAGACAGTAGACAGTAGACAGTAGACAGTAGTAGTAAGACAGTAGACAGTAGACAGTAGACAGTAGACAGTAGTAGTAAGACAGTAGACAGTAGACAGTAGACAGTAGACAGTAGACAGTAGACAGTAGTAGTAAGACAGTAGACAGTAGACAGTAGACAGTAGACAGTAGACAGTAGTAGTAAGACAGTAGACAGTAGACAGTAGACAGTAGTAGTAAGACTGTAGACAGTAGACAGTAATAGTAAGACAGTAGACAGTAGACAGTAGTAGTAAGACAGTAGACAGTAGACAGTAGTAGTAAGACAGTAGACAGTAGACAGTAGACAGTAGTAGTAAGACAGTAGACAGTAGACAGTAGACAGTAGACAGTAGACAGTAGTAGTAAGACAGTAGACAGTAGACAGTAGACAGTAGACAGTAGACAGTAGACAGTAGACAGTAGTAGTAAGACAGTAGACAGTAGACAGTAGTAGTAAGACAGTAGACAGTAATAGTAAGACAGTAGACAGTAGACAGTAGTAGTAAGACAGTAGACAGTAGACAGTAATAGTAAGACAGTAGACAGTAGACAGTAGTAGTAAGACAGTAGACAGTAGACAGTAGACAGTAGACAGTAGACAGTAGTAGTAAGACAGTAGACAGTAGACAGTAGACAGTAGACAGTAGACAGTAGTAGTAAGACAGTAGACAGTAGACAGTAGACAGTAGTAGTAAGACAGTAGACAGTAGACAGTAGACAGTAGTAGTAAGACAGTAGACAGTAGACAGTAGACAGTAGCAGTAAGACAGTAGACAGTAGACAGTAGACAGTAGTAGTAAGACAGTAGACAGTAGACAGTAGACAGTAGACAGTAGTAGTAAGACAGTAGACAGTAGACAGTAGACAGTAGACAGTAGACAGTAGTAGTAAGACAGTAGACAGTAGACAGTAATAGTAAGACAGTAGACAGTAGACAGTAGTAGTAAGACAGTAGACAGTAGACAGTAGTAGTAAGACAGTAGACAGTAGACAGTAATAGTAAGACAGTAGACAGTAGACAGTAGTAGTAAGACAGTAGACAGTAGACAGTAGACAGTAGTAGTAAGACAGTAGACAGTAGACAGTAGACAGTAGTAGTAAGACAGTAGACAGTAGACAGTAGACAGTAGACAGTAGTAGTAAGACAGTAGACAGTAGACAGTAGACAGTAATAGTAAGACAGTAGACAGTAGACAGTAGTAGTAAGACAGTAGACAGTAGACAGTAATAGTAAGACAGTAGACAGTAGTAGTAAGACAGTAGACAGTAGACAGTAATAGTAAGACAGTAGACAGTAGACAGTAGTAGTAAGACAGTAGACAGTAGACAGTAGTAGTAAGACAGTAGACAGTAGACAGTAGTAGTAAGACAGTAGTAGTAAGACAGTAGTAGTAAGACAGTAGTAGTAAGACAGTAGTAGTAAGACAGTAGACAGTAGTAGTAAGACAGTAGACAGTAGACAGTAGTAGTAAGACAGTAGACAGTAGACAGTAGTAGTAAGACAGTAGACAGTAGACAGTAATAGTAAGACAGTAGACAGTAGACAGTAATAGTAAGACAGTAGACAGTAGTAGTAAGACAGTAGACAGTAGACAGTAGTAGTAAGACAGTAGACAGTAGACAGTAGACAGTAGTAGTAAGACAGTAGACAGTAGACAGTAGTAGTAAGACAGTAGTAGTAAGGCAGTAGACAGTAGACAGTAGACAGTAGACAGTAGTAGTAAGACAGTAGACAGTAGACAGTAGACAGTAGACAGTAGACAGTAGACAGTAGTAGTAAGACAGTAGACAGTAGACAGTAGTAGTAAGACAGTAGACAGTAGACAGTAGTAGTAAGACAGTAGACAGTAGACAGTAGTAGTAAGACAGTAGACAGTAGTAGTAAGGCAGTAGACAGTAGACAGTAGACAGTAGACAGTAGTAGTAAGACAGTAGACAGTAGTAGTAAGACAGTAGACAGTAGACAGTAGTAGTAAGACAGTAGACAGTAGACAGTAGTAGTAAGACAGTAGACAGTAGACAGTAGTAGTAAGACAGTAGACAGTAGACAGTAGTAGTAAGACAGTAGACAGTAGACAGTAATAGTTAGACAGTAGACAGTAGACAGTAGTAGTAAGACAGTAGACAGTAGACAGTAGACAGTAGTAGTAAGACAGTAGACAGTAGACAGTAATAGTAAGACAGTAGACAGTAGTAGCAAGACAGTAGACAGTAGACAGTAGACAGTAGTAGTAGACAGTAGACAGTAGACAGTAATAGTAAGACAGTAGACAGTAGACAGTAGACAGTAGACAGTAGACAGTAATAGTAAGACAGTAGACAGTAGACAGTAGACAGTAGACAGTAGACAGTAGTAGTAAGACAGTAGACAGTAGACAGTAGTAGTAAGACAGTAGACAGTAGACAGTAGACAGTAGTAGTAAGACAGTAGACAGTAGACAGTAATAGTAAGACAGTAGACAGTAGTAGTAAGACAGTAGACAGTAGACAGTAGACAGTAGTAGTAAGACAGTAGACAGTAGACAGTAATAGTAAGACAGTAGACAGTAGTAGTAAGACAGTAGACAGTAATAGTAAGACAGTAGACAGTAGTAGTAAGACAGTAGACAGTAGACAGTAGTAGTAAGACAGTAGACAGTAGACAGTAGACAGTAGACAGTAGTAGTAAGACAGTAGACAGTAGTAGTAAGACAGTAGACAGTAGTAGTAAGACAGTAGACAGTAGTAGTAAGACAGTAGACAGTAGACAGTAGACAGTAGTAGTAAGACAGTAGACAGTAGACAGTAGACAGTAGACAGTAGTAGTAAGACAGTAGACAGTAGACAGTAGTAGTAAGACAGTAGACAGTAGACAGTAATAGTAAGACAGTAGACAGTAGACAGTAGTAGTAAGACAGTAGACAGTAGACAGTAATAGTAAGACAGTAGACAGTAGACAGTAGTAGTAAGACAGTAGACAGTAGACAGTAGACAGTAGACAGTAGACAGTAGTAGTAAGACAGTAGACAGTAGACAGTAGACAGTAGACAGTAGACAGTAGTAGTAAGACAGTAGACAGTAGACAGTAGACAGTAGTAGTAAGACAGTAGACAGTAGACAGTAGACAGTAGTAGTAAGACAGTAGACAGTAGACAGTAGACAGTAGTAGTAAGACAGTAGACAGTAGACAGTAGACAGTAGTAGTTAGACAGTAGACAGTAGACAGTAGTAGTAAGACAGTAGACAGTAGACAGTAGACAGTAGACAGTAGTAGTAAGACAGTAGACAGTAGACAGTAGACAGTAGACAGTAGACAGTAGACAGTAGTAGTAAGACAGTAGACAGTAGACAGTGATAGTAAGACAGTAGACAGTCGACAGTAGTAGTAAGACAGTAGACAGTAGACAGTAGTAGTAAGACAGTAGACAGTAGACAGTAATAGTAAGACAGTAGACAGTAGACAGTAGTAGTAAGACAGTAGACAGTAGACAGTAGACAGTAGTAGTAAGACAGTAGACAGTAGACAGTAGACAGTAGTAGTAAGACAGTAGACAGTAGACAGTAGACAGTAGACAGTAGTATTAAGACAGTAGACAGTAGACAGTAGACAGTAATAGTAAGACAGTAGACAGTAGACAGTAGTAGTAAGACAGTAGACAGTAGACAGTAATAGTAAGACAGTAGACAGTAGTAGTAAGACAGTAGACAGTAGACAGTAATAGTAAGACAGTAGACAGTAGACAGTTGTAGTAAGACAGTAGACAGTAGACAGTAGTAGTAAGACAGTAGACAGTAGACAGTAGTAGTAAGACAGTAGTAGTAAGACAGTAGTAGTAAGACAGTAGACAGTAGTAGTAAGACAGTAGACAGTAGACAGTAGACAGTAGTAGTAAGACAGTAGACAGTAGACAGTAGTAGTAAGACAGTAGACAGTAGACAGTAATAGTAAGACAGTAGACAGTAGACAGTAATAGTAAGACAGTAGACAGTAGTAGTAAGACAGTAGACAGTAGACAGTAGTAGTAAGACAGTAGACAGTAGACAGTAGACAGTAGACAGTAGTAGTAAGACAGTAGACAGTAGACAGTAGTAGTAAGACAGTAGTAGTAAGACAGTAGACAGTAGACAGTAGACAGTAGTAGTAAGACAGTAGACAGTAGACAGTAGACAGTAGACAGTAGACAGTAGTAGTAAGACAGTAGACAGTAGACAGTAGTAGTAAGACAGTAGACAGTAGACAGTAGTAGTAAGACAGTAGACAGTAGACAGTAGTAGTAAGACAGTAGACAGTAGTAGTAAGGCAGTAGACAGTAGACAGTAGACAGTAGACAGTAGTAGTAAGACAGTAGACAGTAGTAGTAAGACAGTAGACAGTAGACAGTAGACAGTAGACAGTAGACAGTAGTAGTAAGACAGTAGACAGTAGACAGTGATAGTAAGACAGTAGACAGTAGACAGTAGTAGTAAGACAGTAGACAGTAGACAGTAGTAGTAAGACAGTAGACAGTAGACAGTAATAGTAAGACAGTAGACAGTAGACAGTAGTAGTAAGACAGTAGACAGTAGACAGTAGACAGTAGTAGTAAGACAGTAGACAGTAGACAGTAGACAGTAGTAGTAAGACAGTAGACAGTAGACAGTAGACAGTAGACAGTAGTATTAAGACAGTAGACAGTAGACAGTAGACAGTAATAGTAAGACAGTAGACAGTAGACAGTAGTAGTAAGACAGTAGACAGTAGACAGTAATAGTAAGACAGTAGACAGTAGTAGTAAGACAGTAGACAGTAGACAGTAATAGTAAGACAGTAGACAGTAGACAGTAGTAGTAAGACAGTAGACAGTAGACAGTAGTAGTAAGACAGTAGACAGTAGACAGTAGTAGTAAGACAGTAGTAGTAAGACAGTAGTAGTAAGACAGTAGTAGTAAGACAGTAGTAGTAAGACAGTAGACAGTAGTAGTAAGACAGTAGACAGTAGACAGTAGACAGTAGTAGTAAGACAGTAGACAGTAGACAGTAGTAGTAAGACAGTAGACAGTAGACAGTAATAGTAAGACAGTAGACAGTAGACAGTAATAGTAAGACAGTAGACAGTAGTAGTAAGACAGTAGACAGTAGACAGTAGTAGTAAGACAGTAGACAGTAGACAGTAGACAGTAGACAGTAGTAGTAAGACAGTAGACAGTAGACAGTAGTAGTAAGACAGTAGTAGTAAGACAGTAGACAGTAGACAGTAGACAGTAGTAGTAAGACAGTAGACAGTAGACAGTAGACAGTAGACAGTAGACAGTAGTAGTAAGACAGTAGACAGTAGACAGTAGTAGTAAGACAGTAGACAGTAGACAGTAGTAGTAAGACAGTAGACAGTAGACAGTAGTAGTAAGACAGTAGACAGTAGTAGTAAGGCAGTAGACAGTAGACAGTAGACAGTAGACAGTAGTAGTAAGACAGTAGACAGTAGTAGTAAGACAGTAGACAGTAGACAGTAGTAGTAAGACAGTAGACAGTAGACAGTAGTAGTAAGACAGTAGACAGTAGACAGTAGTAGTAAGACAGTAGACAGTAGACAGTAGTAGTAAGACAGTAGACAGTAGACAGTAATAGTTAGACAGTAGACAGTAGACAGTAGTAGTAAGACAGTAGACAGTAGACAGTAGACAGTAGTAGTAAGACAGTAGACAGTAGACAGTAATAGTAAGACAGTAGACAGTAGTAGCAAGACAGTAGACAGTAGACAGTAGACAGTAGTAGTAGACAGTAGACAGTAGACAGTAATAGTAAGACAGTAGACAGTAGACAGTAGACAGTAGACAGTAATAGTAAGACAGTAGACAGTAGACAGTAGACAGTAGACAGTAGTAGTAAGACAGTAGACAGTAGACAGTAGTAGTAAGACAGTAGACAGTAGACAGTAGACAGTAATAGTAAGACAGTAGACAGTAGACAGTAATAGTAAGACAGTAGACAGTAGTAGTTAGACAGTAGACAGTAGACAGTAGTAGTAAGACAGTAGACAGTAGACAGTAATAGTAAGACAGTAGACAGTAGTAGTAAGACAGTAGACAGTAGACAGTAGACAGTAGACAGTAGACAGTAGTAGTAAGACAGTAGACAGTAGTAGTAAGACAGTAGACAGTAGTAGTAAGACAGTAGACAGTAGTAGTAAGACAGTAGACAGTAGTAGTAAGACAGTAGACAGTAGACAGTAGACAGTAGACAGTAGTAGTAAGGCAGTAGACAGTAGACAGTAGACAGTAGTAGTAAGACAGTAGACAGTAGACAGTAGACAGTAGTAGTAAGACAGTAGACAGTAGACAGTAGACAGTAGTAGTAAAACAGTAGACAGTAGTAGTAAAACAGTAGACAGTAGACAGTAAGACAGTAGACAGTAGTAGTAAGACAGTAGACAGTAGACAGTAGACAGTAGACAGTAGTAGTAAGGCAGTATACAGTAGACAGTAGACAGTAGTAGTAAGACAGTAGACAGTAGACAGTAGACAGTAGTAGTAAGACAGTAGACAGTAGACAGTAGACAGTAATAGTAAGACAGTAGACAGTAGACAGTAATAGTAAGACAGTAGACAGTAGACAGTAATAATAAGACAGTAGACAGTAGTAGTAAGACAGTAGACAGTAGTAGTAAGACAGTAGACAGTAGTAGTAAAACAGTAGACAGTAGTAGTAAGACAGTAGACAGTAGTAGTAAGTCAGTAGACAGTAGTAGTAAGACAGTAGACAGTAGACAGTAGTAGTAAGACAGTAGACAGTAGACAGTAGTAGTAAGACAGTAGACAGTAGTAGTAAGACAGTAGACAGTAGTAGTAAAACAGTAGACAGTAGACAGTAGTAGTAAAACAGTAGACAGTAGTAGTAAAACAGTAGACAGTAGTAGTAAGACAGTAGACAGTAGTAGTAAAACAGTAGACAGTAGTAGTAAGACAGTAGACAGTAGACAGTAGACAGTAGTAGTAAGACAGTAGACAGTAGACAGTAGTAGTAAGACAGTAGACAGTAGTAGTAAGACAGTAGACAGTAGACAGTAGTAGTAAGACAGTAGACAGTAGTAGTAAAACAGTAGACAGTAGACAGTAGACAGTAGACAGTAGTAGTAAGACAGTAGACAGTAGTAGTAAAACAGTAGACAGTAGTAGTAAAACAGTAGACAGTAGTAGTAAGACAGTAGACAGTAGTAATAAAACAGTAGACAGTAGACAGTAGACAGTAGTAGTAAGACAGTAGACAGTAGACAGTAGTAGTAAAACAGTAGACAGTAGACAGTAGTAGTAAGACAGTAGACAGTAGTAGTAAAACAGTAGACAGTATTAGTAAGACAGTAGACAGTAGTAGTAAAACAGTAGACAGTAGACAGTAGACAGTAGTAGTAAAACAGTAGACAGTAGTAGTAAGACAGTAGACAGTAGTAGTAAAACAGTAGACAGTAATAGTAAGACAGTAGACAGTAGTAGTAAGACAGTAGTAGTAAGACAGTCGACAGTAGTAGTAAAACAGTAGACAGTAGTAGTAAGACAGTAGACAGTAGACAGTAGTAGTAAGACAGTAGACAGTAGTAGTAAGACAGTAGACAGTAGACAGTAGACAGTAGACAGTAGTAGTAAGACAGTAGACAGTAGACAGTAGTAGTAAGACAGTAGTAGTAAGACAGTAGACAGTAGACAGTAGTAGTAAGACAGTAGTAGTAAGACAGTAGACAGTAGACAGTAGTAGTAAAACAGTAGACAGTAGTCAGTAGTAGTAAGACAGTAGACAGTAGACAGTAGTAGTAAAACAGTAGACAGTAGTAGTAAGACAGTAGACAGTAATAGTAAGACAGTAGACAGTAATAGTAAGACAGTAGACAGTAGACAGTAGTAGTAAGACAGTAGTAGTAAGACAGTAGTAGTAAGACAGTAGTAGTAAGACAGTAGTAGTAAGACAGTAGACAGTAATAGTAAGACAGTAGACAGTAGACAGTAGTAGTAAGACAGTAGTAGTAAGACAGTAGTAGTAAGACAGTAGTAGTAAGACAGTAGACAGTAGTAGTAAGACAGTAGACATTAGTAGTAAGACAGTAGACAGTAGACGGTAGACAGTAGTAGTAAGACAGTGAACAGTAGACAGTAGTAGTAAGACAGTAGACAGTAGTAGTAAGACAGTAGACAGTAGACAGTAGTAGTAAGATAGTAGACAGTAGACAGTAGACAGTAGTAGTAAGACAGTAGACAGTAGACAGTAGACAGTAGTAGTAAGACAGTAGACAGTAGACAGTAGTAGTAAGACAGTAGACAGTAGACAGTAGTAGTAAGACAGTAGACAGTAGACAGTAGACAGTAATAGTAAGACAGTAGACAGTAATAGTAAGACAGTAGACAGTAGACAGTAGTAGTAAGACAGTAGTAGTAAGACAGTAGTAGTAAGACAGTAGTAGTAAGACAGTAGACAGTAGTAGTAAGACAGTAGACAGTAGTAGTAAGACAGTAGACAGTAGACAGTCGACAGTAGTAGTAAGACAGTAGACAGTAGACAGTAGTAGTAAGACAGTAGACAGTAGACAGTAGTAGTAAGACAGTAGACAGTAGACAGTAGTAGTAAGACAGTAGACAGTAGACAGTAATAGTAAGACAGTAGACAGTAGTAGTAAGACAGTAGTAGTAAGACAGTAGTAGTAAGACAGTAGTAGTAAGACAGTAGTAGTAAGACAGTAGACAGTAGTAGTAAGACAGTAGACAGTAGACAGTAGACAGTAGTAGTAAGACAGTAGACAGTAGACAGTAGTAGTAAGACAGTAGACAGTAGACAGTAGTAGTAAGACAGTAGACAGTAGCCAGTAGTAGTAAGACAGTAGACAGTAGACAGTAGACAGTAATAGTAAGACAGTAGACAGTAATAGTAAGACAGTAGTAGTAAGACAGTAGACAGTAGTAGTAAGACAGTAGACAGTAGTAGTAAGACAGTAGACAGTAGTAGTAAGACAGTAGACAGTAGTAGTAAGACAGTAGACAGTAGTAGTAAGACAGTAGACAGTAGTAGTAAGACAGTAGACAGTAGTAGTAAGACAGTAGACAGTAATAGTAAGACAGTAGTAGTAAGAAAGTAGACAGTAGTAGTAAGACAGTAGACAGTAGTAGTAGTAAGACAGTAGACAGTAGTAGTAGTAAGACAGTAGACAGTAGCAGTAAGACAGTAGACAGTAGTAGTAAGACAGTAGTAGTAAGACAGTAGACAGTAGTAGTAAGACAGTAGTAGTAAGACAGTAGTAGTAAGACAGTAGTAGTAAGACAGTCGACAGTAGTAGTAAGACAGTAGACAGTAGTAGTAAGACAGTAGACAGTAGTAGTAAAACAGTAGTAGTAAGACAGTAGACAGTAGTAGTAAGACAGTAGACAGTAGTAGTAAGACAGTAGTAGTAAGACAGTCGACAGTAGTAGTAAGACAGTAGTAGTAAGACAGTGGACAGTAGTAGTAAGACAGTAGACAGTAGTAATAAGACAGTAGTAGTAAGACAGTAGACAGTAGTAGTAAGACAGTAGACAGTAGACAGTAGTAGTAAAACAGTAGACAGTAGTAGTAAGACAGTAGACAGTAGACAGTAGACAGTAGTAGTAAAACAGTAGACAGTAGTAGTAAGACAGTAGACATTAGACAGTAGACAGTAGTAGTAAGACAGTAGACAGTAGTAGTAAGACAGTAGACAGTAGACAGTAGACAGTAGTAGTAAAACAGTAGACAGTAGACAGTAGTAGTAAGACAGTAGACAGTAGTAGTAAGACAGTAGACAGTAGACAGTAGACAGTAGACAGTAGACAGTAGTAGTAAAACAGTAGACAGTAGACAGTAGTAGTAAGACAGTAGACAGTAATAGTAAAACAGTAGACAGTAGTAGTAAGACAGTAGACAGTAGACAGTAGACAGTAGTAGTAAAACAGTAGACAGTAGTAGTAAAACAGTAGACAGTAGACAGTAGACAGTAGTAGTAAAACAGTAGACAGTAGTAGTAAAACAGTAGACAGTAGACAGTAGTAGTAAAACAGTAGACAGTAGTAGTAAAACAGTAGACAGTAGACAGTAGTAGTAAAACAGTAGACAGTAGACAGTAGACAGTAGTAGTAAAACAGTAGACAGTAGTAGTAAGACAGTAGACAGTAGTAGTAAAACAGTAGACAGTAGTAGTAAGACAGTAGACAGTAGTAGTAAGACAGTAGACAGTAGTAGTAAAACAGTAGACAGTAGTAGTAAGACAGTAGACAGTAGTAGTAAGTCAGTAGACAGTAGTAGTAAGACAGTAGACAGTAGACAGTAGTAGTAAGACAGTAGACAGTAGACAGTAGTAGTAAGACAGTAGACAGTAGTAGTAAGACAGTAGACAGTAGTAGTAAAACAGTAGACAGTAGACAGTAGTAGTAAAACAGTAGACAGTAGTAGTAAAACAGTAGACAGTAGTAGTAAGACAGTAGACAGTAGTAGTAAAACAGTAGACAGTAGTAGTAAGACAGTAGACAGTAGACAGTAGACAGTAGTAGTAAGACAGTAGACAGTAGACAGTAGTAGTAAGACAGTAGACAGTAGTAGTAAGACAGTAGACAGTAGACAGTAGTAGTAAGACAGTAGACAGTAGTAGTAAAACAGTAGACAGTAGACAGTAGACAGTAGACAGTAGTAGTAAGACAGTAGACAGTAGTAGTAAAACAGTAGACAGTAGTAGTAAAACAGTAGACAGTAGTAGTAAGACAGTAGACAGTAGTAGTAAAACAGTAGACAGTAGACAGTAGACAGTAGTAGTAAGACAGTAGACAGTAGACAGTAGTAGTAAAACAGTAGACAGTAGACAGTAGTAGTAAGACAGTAGACAGTAGTAGTAAAACAGTAGACAGTATTAGTAAGACAGTAGACAGTAGTAGTAAAACAGTAGACAGTAGACAGTAGACAGTAGTAGTAAAACAGTAGACAGTAGTAGTAAGACAGTAGACAGTAGTAGTAAAACAGTAGACAGTAATAGTAAGACAGTAGACAGTAGTAGTAAGACAGTAGTAGTAAGACAGTCGACAGTAGTAGTAAAACAGTAGACAGTAGTAGTAAGACAGTAGACAGTAGACAGTAGTAGTAAGACAGTAGACAGTAGTAGTAAGACAGTAGACAGTAGACAGTAGACAGTAGACAGTAGTAGTAAGACAGTAGACAGTAGACAGTAGTAGTAAGACAGTAGTAGTAAGACAGTAGACAGTAGACAGTAGTAGTAAGACAGTAGTAGTAAGACAGTAGACAGTAGTAGTAAAACAGTAGACAGTAGTAGTAAGACAGTAGACAGTAGACAGTAGACAGTAGTAGTAAAACAGTAGACAGTAGTAGTAAGACAGTAGACATTAGACAGTAGACAGTAGTAGTAAGACAGTAGACAGTAGTAGTAAGACAGTAGACAGTAGACAGTAGACAGTAGTAGTAAAACAGTAGACAGTAGACAGTAGTAGTAAGACAGTAGACAGTAGTAGTAAGACAGTAGACAGTAGACAGTAGACAGTAGACAGTAGACAGTAGTAGTAAAACAGTAGACAGTAGACAGTAGTAGTAAGACAGTAGACAGTAATAGTAAAACAGTAGACAGTAGTAGTAAGACAGTAGACAGTAGACAGTAGACAGTAGTAGTAAAACAGTAGACAGTAGTAGTAAAACAGTAGACAGTAGACAGTAGACAGTAGTAGTAAAACAGTAGACAGTAGTAGTAAAACAGTAGACAGTAGACAGTAGTAGTAAAACAGTAGACAGTAGTAGTAAAACAGTAGACAGTAGACAGTAGTAGTAAAACAGTAGACAGTAGACAGTAGACAGTAGTAGTAAAACAGTAGACAGTAGTAGTAAGACAGTAGACAGTAGTAGTAAAACAGTAGACAGTAGTAGTAAGACAGTAGACAGTAGTAGTAAGACAGTAGACAGTAGTAGTAAAACAGTAGACAGTAGTAGTAAGACAGTAGACAGTAGTAGTAAGTCAGTAGACAGTAGTAGTAAGACAGTAGACAGTAGACAGTAGTAGTAAGACAGTAGACAGTAGACAGTAGTAGTAAGACAGTAGACAGTAGTAGTAAGACAGTAGACAGTAGTAGTAAAACAGTAGACAGTAGACAGTAGTAGTAAAACAGTAGACAGTAGTAGTAAAACAGTAGACAGTAGTAGTAAGACAGTAGACAGTAGTAGTAAAACAGTAGACAGTAGTAGTAAGACAGTAGACAGTAGACAGTAGACAGTAGTAGTAAGACAGTAGACAGTAGACAGTAGTAGTAAGACAGTAGACAGTAGTAGTAAGACAGTAGACAGTAGACAGTAGTAGTAAGACAGTAGACAGTAGTAGTAAAACAGTAGACAGTAGACAGTAGACAGTAGACAGTAGTAGTAAGACAGTAGACAGTAGTAGTAAAACAGTAGACAGTAGTAGTAAAACAGTAGACAGTAGTAGTAAGACAGTAGACAGTAGTAATAAAACAGTAGACAGTAGACAGTAGACAGTAGTAGTAAGACAGTAGACAGTAGACAGTAGTAGTAAAACAGTAGACAGTAGACAGTAGTAGTAAGACAGTAGACAGTAGTAGTAAAACAGTAGACAGTATTAGTAAGACAGTAGACAGTAGTAGTAAAACAGTAGACAGTAGACAGTAGACAGTAGTAGTAAAACAGTAGACAGTAGTAGTAAGACAGTAGACAGTAGTAGTAAAACAGTAGACAGTAATAGTAAGACAGTAGACAGTAGTAGTAAGACAGTAGTAGTAAGACAGTCGACAGTAGTAGTAAAACAGTAGACAGTAGTAGTAAGACAGTAGACAGTAGACAGTAGTAGTAAGACAGTAGACAGTAGTAGTAAGACAGTAGACAGTAGACAGTAGACAGTAGACAGTAGTAGTAAGACAGTAGACAGTAGACAGTAGTAGTAAGACAGTAGTAGTAAGACAGTAGACAGTAGACAGTAGTAGTAAGACAGTAGTAGTAAGACAGTAGACAGTAGACAGTAGTAGTAAAACAGTAGACAGTAGTCAGTAGTAGTAAGACAGTAGACAGTAGACAGTAGTAGTAAAACAGTAGACAGTAGTAGTAAGACAGTAGACAGTAATAGTAAGACAGTAGACAGTAATAGTAAGACAGTAGACAGTAGACAGTAGTAGTAAGACAGTAGTAGTAAGACAGTAGTAGTAAGACAGTAGTAGTAAGACAGTAGACAGTAATAGTAAGACAGTAGACAGTAGACAGTAGTAGTAAGACAGTAGTAGTAAGACAGTAGTAGTAAGACAGTAGTAGTAAGACAGTAGACAGTAGTAGTAAGACAGTAGACATTAGTAGTAAGACAGTAGACAGTAGACGGTAGACAGTAGTAGTAAGACAGTGAACAGTAGACAGTAGTAGTAAGACAGTAGACAGTAGTAGTAAGACAGTAGACAGTAGACAGTAGTAGTAAGATAGTAGACAGTAGACAGTAGACAGTAGTAGTAAGACAGTAGACAGTAGACAGTAGACAGTAGTAGTAAGACAGTAGACAGTAGACAGTAGTAGTAAGACAGTAGACAGTAGACAGTAGTAGTAAGACAGTAGACAGTAGACAGTAGACAGTAATAGTAAGACAGTAGACAGTAATAGTAAGACAGTAGACAGTAGACAGTAGTAGTAAGACAGTAGTAGTAAGACAGTAGTAGTAAGACAGTAGTAGTAAGACAGTAGACAGTAGTAGTAAGACAGTAGACAGTAGTAGTAAGACAGTAGACAGTAGACAGTCGACAGTAGTAGTAAGACAGTAGACAGTAGACAGTAGTAGTAAGACAGTAGACAGTAGACAGTAGTAGTAAGACAGTAGACAGTAGACAGTAGTAGTAAGACAGTAGACAGTAGACAGTAATAGTAAGACAGTAGACAGTAGTAGTAAGACAGTAGTAGTAAGACAGTAGTAGTAAGACAGTAGTAGTAAGACAGTAGTAGTAAGACAGTAGACAGTAGTAGTAAGACAGTAGACAGTAGACAGTAGACAGTAGTAGTAAGACAGTAGACAGTAGACAGTAGTAGTAAGACAGTAGACAGTAGACAGTAGTAGTAAGACAGTAGACAGTAGACAGTAGTAGTAAGACAGTAGACAGTAGACAGTAGACAGTAATAGTAAGACAGTAGACAGTAATAGTAAGACAGTAGTAGTAAGACAGTAGACAGTAGTAGTAAGACAGTAGACAGTAGTAGTAAGACAGTAGACAGTAGTAGTAAGACAGTAGACAGTAGTAGTAAGACAGTAGACAGTAGTAGTAAGACAGTAGACAGTAGTAGTAAGACAGTAGACAGTAGTAGTAAGACAGTAGACAGTAATAGTAAGACAGTAGTAGTAAGAAAGTAGACAGTAGTAGTAAGACAGTAGACAGTAGTAGTAGTAAGACAGTAGACAGTAGTAGTAGTAAGACAGTAGACAGTAGCAGTAAGACAGTAGACAGTAGTAGTAAGACAGTAGTAGTAAGACAGTAGACAGTAGTAGTAAGACAGTAGTAGTAAGACAGTAGTAGTAAGACAGTAGTAGTAAGACAGTCGACAGTAGTAGTAAGACAGTAGACAGTAGTAGTAAGACAGTAGACAGTAGTAGTAAAACAGTAGTAGTAAGACAGTAGACAGTAGTAGTAAGACAGTAGACAGTAGTAGTAAGACAGTAGTAGTAAGACAGTAGACAGTAGTAGTAAGACAGTAGTAGTAAGACAGTGGACAGTAGTAGTAAGACAGTAGACAGTAGTAATAAGACAGTAGTAGTAAGACAGTAGACAGTAGTAGTAAGACAGTAGACAGTAGACAGTAGTAGTAAAACAGTAGACAGTAGTAGTAAGACAGTAGACAGTAGACAGTAGACAGTAGTAGTAAAACAGTAGACAGTAGTAGTAAGACAGTAGACATTAGACAGTAGACAGTAGTAGTAAGACAGTAGACAGTAGTAGTAAGACAGTAGACAGTAGACAGTAGACAGTAGTAGTAAAACAGTAGACAGTAGACAGTAGTAGTAAGACAGTAGACAGTAGTAGTAAGACAGTAGACAGTAGACAGTAGACAGTAGACAGTAGACAGTAGTAGTAAAACAGTAGACAGTAGACAGTAGTAGTAAGACAGTAGACAGTAATAGTAAAACAGTAGACAGTAGTAGTAAGACAGTAGACAGTAGACAGTAGACAGTAGTAGTAAAACAGTAGACAGTAGTAGTAAAACAGTAGACAGTAGACAGTAGACAGTAGTAGTAAAACAGTAGACAGTAGTAGTAAAACAGTAGACAGTAGACAGTAGTAGTAAAACAGTAGACAGTAGTAGTAAAACAGTAGACAGTAGACAGTAGTAGTAAAACAGTAGACAGTAGACAGTAGACAGTAGTAGTAAAACAGTAGACAGTAGTAGTAAGACAGTAGACAGTAGTAGTAAAACAGTAGACAGTAGTAGTAAGACAGTAGACAGTAGTAGTAAGACAGTAGACAGTAGTAGTAAAACAGTAGACAGTAGTAGTAAGACAGTAGACAGTAGTAGTAAGTCAGTAGACAGTAGTAGTAAGACAGTAGACAGTAGACAGTAGTAGTAAGACAGTAGACAGTAGACAGTAGTAGTAAGACAGTAGACAGTAGTAGTAAGACAGTAGACAGTAGTAGTAAAACAGTAGACAGTAGACAGTAGTAGTAAAACAGTAGACAGTAGTAGTAAAACAGTAGACAGTAGTAGTAAGACAGTAGACAGTAGTAGTAAAACAGTAGACAGTAGTAGTAAGACAGTAGACAGTAGACAGTAGACAGTAGTAGTAAGACAGTAGACAGTAGACAGTAGTAGTAAGACAGTAGACAGTAGTAGTAAGACAGTAGACAGTAGACAGTAGTAGTAAGACAGTAGACAGTAGTAGTAAAACAGTAGACAGTAGACAGTAGACAGTAGACAGTAGTAGTAAGACAGTAGACAGTAGTAGTAAAACAGTAGACAGTAGTAGTAAAACAGTAGACAGTAGTAGTAAGACAGTAGACAGTAGTAGTAAAACAGTAGACAGTAGACAGTAGACAGTAGTAGTAAGACAGTAGACAGTAGACAGTAGTAGTAAAACAGTAGACAGTAGACAGTAGTAGTAAGACAGTAGACAGTAGTAGTAAAACAGTAGACAGTATTAGTAAGACAGTAGACAGTAGTAGTAAAACAGTAGACAGTAGACAGTAGACAGTAGTAGTAAAACAGTAGACAGTAGTAGTAAGACAGTAGACAGTAGTAGTAAAACAGTAGACAGTAATAGTAAGACAGTAGACAGTAGTAGTAAGACAGTAGTAGTAAGACAGTCGACAGTAGTAGTAAAACAGTAGACAGTAGTAGTAAGACAGTAGACAGTAGACAGTAGTAGTAAGACAGTAGACAGTAGTAGTAAGACAGTAGACAGTAGACAGTAGACAGTAGACAGTAGTAGTAAGACAGTAGACAGTAGACAGTAGTAGTAAGACAGTAGTAGTAAGACAGTAGACAGTAGACAGTAGTAGTAAGACAGTAGTAGTAAGACAGTAGACAGTAGACAGTAGTAGTAAAACAGTAGACAGTAGTCAGTAGTAGTAAGACAGTAGACAGTAGACAGTAGTAGTAAAACAGTAGACAGTAGTAGTAAGACAGTAGACAGTAATAGTAAGACAGTAGACAGTAATAGTAAGACAGTAGACAGTAGACAGTAGTAGTAAGACAGTAGTAGTAAGACAGTAGTAGTAAGACAGTAGTAGTAAGACAGTAGTAGTAAGACAGTAGACAGTAATAGTAAGACAGTAGACAGTAGACAGTAGTAGTAAGACAGTAGTAGTAAGACAGTAGTAGTAAGACAGTAGTAGTAAGACAGTAGACAGTAGTAGTAAGACAGTAGACATTAGTAGTAAGACAGTAGACAGTAGACGGTAGACAGTAGTAGTAAGACAGTGAACAGTAGACAGTAGTAGTAAGACAGTAGACAGTAGTAGTAAGACAGTAGACAGTAGACAGTAGTAGTAAGATAGTAGACAGTAGACAGTAGACAGTAGTAGTAAGACAGTAGACAGTAGACAGTAGACAGTAGTAGTAAGACAGTAGACAGTAGACAGTAGTAGTAAGACAGTAGACAGTAGACAGTAGTAGTAAGACAGTAGACAGTAGACAGTAGTAGTAAGACAGTAGACAGTAGACAGTAGACAGTAATAGTAAGACAGTAGACAGTAATAGTAAGACAGTAGACAGTAGACAGTAGTAGTAAGACAGTAGTAGTAAGACAGTAGTAGTAAGACAGTAGTAGTAAGACAGTAGACAGTAGTAGTAAGACAGTAGACAGTAGTAGTAAGACAGTAGACAGTAGACAGTCGACAGTAGTAGTAAGACAGTAGACAGTAGACAGTAGTAGTAAGACAGTAGACAGTAGACAGTAGTAGTAAGACAGTAGACAGTAGACAGTAGTAGTAAGACAGTAGACAGTAGACAGTAATAGTAAGACAGTAGACAGTAGTAGTAAGACAGTAGTAGTAAGACAGTAGTAGTAAGACAGTAGTAGTAAGACAGTAGTAGTAAGACAGTAGACAGTAGTAGTAAGACAGTAGACAGTAGACAGTAGACAGTAGTAGTAAGACAGTAGACAGTAGACAGTAGTAGTAAGACAGTAGACAGTAGACAGTAGTAGTAAGACAGTAGACAGTAGCCAGTAGTAGTAAGACAGTAGACAGTAGACAGTAGACAGTAATAGTAAGACAGTAGACAGTAATAGTAAGACAGTAGTAGTAAGACAGTAGACAGTAGTAGTAAGACAGTAGACAGTAGTAGTAAGACAGTAGACAGTAGTAGTAAGACAGTAGACAGTAGTAGTAAGACAGTAGACAGTAGTAGTAAGACAGTAGACAGTAGTAGTAAGACAGTAGACAGTAATAGTAAGACAGTAGTAGTAAGAAAGTAGACAGTAGTAGTAAGACAGTAGACAGTAGTAGTAGTAAGACAGTAGACAGTAGTAGTAGTAAGACAGTAGACAGTAGCAGTAAGACAGTAGACAGTAGTAGTAAGACAGTAGTAGTAAGACAGTAGACAGTAGTAGTAAGACAGTAGTAGTAAGACAGTAGTAGTAAGACAGTAGTAGTAAGACAGTCGACAGTAGTAGTAAGACAGTAGACAGTAGTAGTAAGACAGTAGACAGTAGTAGTAAAACAGTAGTAGTAAGACAGTAGACAGTAGTAGTAAGACAGTAGACAGTAGTAGTAAGACAGTAGTAGTAAGACAGTCGACAGTAGTAGTAAGACAGTAGTAGTAAGACAGTGGACAGTAGTAGTAAGACAGTAGACAGTAGTAATAAGACAGTAGTAGTAAGACAGTAGACAGTAGTAGTAAGACAGTAGACAGTAGTAGTAAGACAGTAGTAGTAAGACAGTAGACAGTAGTAGTAAGACAGTAGTAGTAAGACAGTAGACAGTAGATAGTAGTAGTAAGACAGTAGTAGTAAGACAGTAGTAGTAAAACAGTAGACAGTAGTAGTAAAACAATAGACAGTAGTAGTAAGACAGTAGACAGTAGTAGTAAGACAGTAGTAGTAAGCCAGTAGACAGTAGTATTAAGACAGTAGTAGTAAGACAGTAGACAGTAGATAGTAGTAGTAAGACAGTAGTACTAAGACAGTAGTAGTAAAACAGTAGACAGTAGTAGTAAAACAGTAGACAGTAGTAGTAAGACAGTAGACAGTAGTAGTAAGACAGTAGTAGTAAAACAGTAGACAGTAATAGTAAGACAGTAGTAGTAAGACAGTAGACAGTAGTAGTAAGACAGTAGTAGTAAGACAGTAGACATTAGTAGTAAGACAGTAGACAGTAGTAGTAAGTCAGTGTGACAAGCTGATTTCTTTAGCTGTAAACACAGAGATACAGTAACTCTGAGCAGGAGTCACCTTCAGGCAGCCAATCTCTGTGTGTGACCGAGCCAGAAACGCCACAGGATATGGGTGCTCCCATTTTCCCTTTATCGTTTTGTTTCTCTGAAACTGGTCTCATCTAATGAAATGTTTGGACTCATTTAACCTTTAACCTGCTCTTCATCGCTGAACCTTTAGATATGAGCTAAATGTCCTCATCACTTTCGAAATGTGCTGAGATGCTGGGAAAATCATTCGGTGACATTAAGCTCATAAGAGACTTGATTTACCCACCGTGACAATTAAGGTAGACATATGCCAGACATCCACAGTAAGCTGCCTTATCTGACGAACGTAACGGCATCTGAAATGCTCCCATGTGGTTTGAGTCACTTCTTTCCCTCCATAACTTGGAAACTACACAGGAACAAAAAACACTGAACAAAAACAAAAAACATAAATATAAATGCGACATGTGAAGTGTTGGTCCCATGTTTCATGAACTGAAATAAAATATCCCCGAAATTTTCCATAAGAACAAACATTTATTTTTATCATATTTTGTGCACAAATTTGTTTACATCCCTGTTAGTGAGTATTTCTCCTTTGCTAAAATAATCCATCCACCTGAAAGGTGTGGCATTTCAAGAAGCTGATGAAACAGCTTGATCATTACACAGGTGCACCTTGTGCTGGGGACAATAAAAGACCACTCTAAAATGTATAGTTTTGTCACAAAACACAATACCACAGATATCTCTAGTTTTGAGGGACCGTGCAATTGGCATGCTGACTGCAGGAATGTCCAACAGAGCTGTTGCCAGAGAATTTATAATACATTTCTTTAACATAAACCACCTTCAATGTTGTTTTGGAGAATTTGGCAGTACGTCCAACCGGCCTCACAAACGCAGACCACGTGTAACCACGCCAGCACAGGACCTCCACATCCGGCTTCTTCACCTGCGGGATAATCTGAGACCAGCCAACCCGGACAGCTGATGAAACTGTGGGTTTATGCAATTGTCAGAAACCGTCTCAGGAAATCTCATCTGCTTTTCATCCTCATCAGGGTCTTTTTATTATATATATATATTTTTAATTATTTTTTTTATTTCAGTTCGGCATCGGAACTGACTTCAAATCAAATTGTATTAATCACATGCGCCGAATACAACAGGTGTAGACCTTACAGTGAAATGTTTACTTATGAGCCCCTAACCAACAATGCAGTTTAAAAAATATAATATGAATAGGAATAAGAAATAAAAGTAACAAGTAATTAAAGAGCAGCAGTAAAATAACAGTGGCCATTTGACTAGATGTTCAGGAGTCTTGGGGGTAGAAGCTGTTTAGAAGCCTCTTGGTCCTAGACTTGGCGCTCTGGTACCGCTTGCCGTGCGGTAGCAGAGAGAACAGTCTATGACTAGGGTGGATGGAGTCTGACAATTTTTAGGGACTTCCTCTGACACCGCCTGGTATAGAGGTCCTGGAAGGCAGGAAGCTTGGCGCCAGTGATGTACTAGGCCATACGCACTACCCTCTGTAGTGCCTTGTGGTCGGAGGCAGAGCAGTCTCCGTACCAGGCAGTGATGTACTGGGCCGTACCAGACAGTGATGTACTGGGCCGTACCAGACAGTGATGTACTGGGCCGTACCAGACAGTGATGTACTGGGCCGTACGCACTACCCTCTGGAGTGCCTTGCGGTCGGAGGCAGAGCAGTTGCCGTACCAGGCGGTGATGCAACCAGTCAGGATGCTCTCGATGGTGCAGCTGTAGAACCTTTTGAGGATCTGAGGACCCATGTCAAATCTTGTCTTACCAGACGCCGCTGTTCTATACTGCCGATAACCAGCCAGCTGTACGTTGATGATGTCGTCGTTCAGCCACGACTCCGTAAAGCATAAGATATTACAGTTTTGACTGTCCCATTGGTAGATTAATATTCCGCGTAGCAGAATAGAAGGAAGTGGGGGTTTATTCGATCGCCTACGCATTCTCAGAAGGCAGCACGCCCTCTGGACCCTTCTTCTCCGCCTTCTCTTCGAGCAAATCCCGGGGATCGAGGCCTGTTCCCGAGGAAGCGGTGTATCCTTCACGTCAGACTCGTTAAAGGAAAACAATGATTCACCCAGTCCGTGGTGAGTAATCTCGTTCTGATGTCCAGAAGTTATTTACGGTCATAAGAGATGGCAGCGGCAACATTATGTACAAAATAAGTTACAAAACAACGCAAAGAAGGAAGACGTAAAATGTCAGCCTTGTTCTCCGGCGCCATCTTGATACCTAGAAAGTAGAATCTGACACCTCTGCCTCGCAAACACACGTGACCGCCCTCCTGACTTCAGAGGGAAAATGTTCACCTTCGATGGCAGCTGGGAAGCTGGAGAAGTGTGCTCTTCACGGATGAATCCTGGTTTCAACTGTACCGGGAAGATGGCGTTGTGTGGACGAGCGGTTTGTTGATGTCAACGTTGTGAACAGAGTGCCCCATGGTGGCGGTGGGGTTATGGTATGGGCAGCCATAAGCTATGGACAAAGAACACAATTGCATTTTATCGATGGCAATTTGAATGCACAGAGATACCGTGACGAGATCCTGAGGCCCATTGTCGTGCCATTCCTCCGCCGCCATCACCTCATGTTTCAGCATGATAATGCACGGACTCATGTCGCAAGAATCTGTACACAATTCCTGGAAGCTGAAAATGTCCCAGTTCTTTCATGGCCTGCATACTCACCAGACATGTCACCCATTGAACACGTTTGGGATGCTCTGGATCGACGTGTACAACAACCTGTTCCAGTCCTGCAAATATCCAGCAACTTCACACAGCCATTGAAAAGGAGTCTGACAACATTCCACAAGCCACAATCAACCACCTGATCAACTCTATGTGAAGGAGATGTGTCACGCTGCATGAGGCAAATGGTGCTCACACCAGATACTGACTGGTTTTCTGATCCACGCCCCTACCTTATAATTATTATTGTTACTTATTTTTAAAGGTATCTGTGACCAACAGTTACATATCTGTATTCTCAGTCATGTGAAATCCATAGATTAAGAACTATAGAGCTCTGCCTCGTAAACACACGTGCCGGCTCACACCTAGAACCCGAGAGCTCTGCCTCGTAAACACACGTGCCCGCTCACACCTAGAACCCGAGAGCTCTGCCTCGTAAACACACGTGCCCGCTCACACCTAGAACCCGAGAGCTCTGCCTCGTAAACACACGTGCCCGCTCACACCTGAAACGTTCTAACCAGTTGGCAACACAGGTGGGGACATTTTCAGGCTGATGAGTGAGTTTCACAAATCTCTATTTTATACAAAAGCAACATTTTGTCTTTCTTATTGTTCTGTAAAAGCTATAGCCTCTATGTCATCGTCTTCCTCACGATCGAGAAGGAGGAGAGAATAGCACAATTAGACTTGGACTTGTGACATTTTCTTGTGACAGGACATTGTTCAGACACAGCTGACCACATTCTACAGGACCGGAGGTAGAAAGTGTGTCAAAATGCCCCCCCCCAGTGTATTACAGGAAATGCCTTCCAGATGCCTTGCAACAGCAGGAAAACAAATGTGACACAATGCAACTATATAAGAGTTGGAGCCACAGAGAGGGAGGGGGGAGGTGATTATCTACTGAATGCCAGTAGAAAGCAGTTTAGAGTACTTCAACCATAAATACCAGGTCTCACGTAAGATTTAAACAAGACTGATGGAATTGTTTAAACAGGTTTTTCTTTGTTGTCATGGCATTTCCTAAGAGTGTTGTTCAGTGTCTGTATGTTTCCTATTGGCCTCAGAACTGTCCCTGGATTCTAGAATATACTGAACGTTCCGGGGCCGGAGACATTCTGCTCCTCTGTGGTCAGAGTGAAGATAACCTAAGATAAGACCTTCTGTAAAAGCCCTTGGTCTGAATTCCACCCCGGCCGCTCTTCTGTTAGCTCCACACAACAACTAGACTAGGGCTATGGCAGTTTGCAGAACCATGATAATCGTGGTTGTAGTTTAGCCTGCTGTAGTTGTATGGAACCTTAGTTATGTACCTGTCTTATTGTTTGCATTAGAAGTGTTATTTTTGCCATGGGGCAAACAAAAATGCAGGCACTAGGGATGGGGGAGTGTGAGCATGGGGGTCTGGGCAGGTGAGATGTACAACTGTAGGCGTTGTTTGGGGTTAGGGGTTAGGGCACTAGGGATGGGGGGGGGGGGGGGGGTGAGCATGCTAGTCTGGACAGAGGAGATGTCATCGTTGTTTGGGGTTAGGGGTTAGGGCACGAGGGATGGGGGGGGGGGGTGCTGGTCTGGACAGAGGAGATGTCATCGTTGTTTGGGGTTAGGGGTTAGGGTTAGGGCACTAGGGATGGGGGGTGCTGGTCTGGACAGAGGAGATGTCATCGTTGTTTGGGGTTAGGGGTTAGGGGTTAGCAGGTTTGCACCTGTAACATCTTGTTCACATGTGTATTTTTGTGAAATAAAATAATAATAATAACAAATATACTGTATATATATTTTATTAAAAAAAGAAAAGTATTTTTTTGTGTTCCTGATTACCTCAGTGCTACAATCAATAACCTGGTCCCATATCTGTTTGTCCTGCCTCGCCAACACCTATCCTGGTCCCAGATCTGTTTGTCCTGCCTCGCCAACACCTATCCTGGTCCCAGATCTGTTTGTCCTGCCTCGCCAACACCTATCCTGGTCCCATATCTGTTTGTCCTGCCTCGCCAACATCTATCCTGGTCCCATATCTGTTTGTCCTGCCTCGCCAACACCTATCCTGGTCCCAGATCTGTTTGTCCTGCCTCACCAACACCTATCCTGGTCCCAGATCTGTTTGTCCTGCCTCGCTAAAACCTATCCTGGTCCCATATCTGTTTGTCCTGCCTCGCCAACACCTATCCTGGTCCCAGATCTGTTTGTCCTCCCTCGCCAACATCTATCCTGGTCCCATATCTGTTTGTCCTGCCTCACCAACACCTATCCTGGTCCCAGATCTGTTTGTCCTGCCTCGCTAAAACCTATCCTGGTCCCATATCTGTTTGTCCTGCCTCGCCAACACCTATCCTGGTCCCAGATCTGTTTGTCCTGCCTCGCCAACATCTATCCTGGTCCCATATCTGTTTGTCCTGCCTCGCCAACACCTATCCTGGTCCCATATCTGTTTGTCCTGCCTCGCCAACACCTATCCTGGTCCCGTTAGACAACACAAACAGCTCTGGGAATTGGCTAGAGAGCACGGAGCCCACAGAGGAACTGTGTCCTAATGAGCTGGCACGGAGGGTGCATTCAACTGCAGCAAAACTCTCATAACGACAGAATCAGTATCCTTCCCGTCCCACCCTGCCATTCGATGGTGCTGCTGTGAGCCAGAGGAGGAAATGGTGAAATGAGCTGAGAACAGCAGCTCAACTTTGGTAAGGTGAGCAGCTCATGGCTTTTACTGAATTGTAGACTTAAATACCTGTTTTCTCTGGGAGTAAAGCGTATACAAACATAGCCTCCTGGATTGATGTGTAGTCTTGGTGTGTGCATGCGTGCGTGCGTGCATGCGTGTGTGTGTGCGTGTGCGTGTGTGTGCGTGCGTGTGTGAGAATTGCACAAGCCAATTTTTCTTTTGTCTCGGGTGTCTCTTTGCATCAAACCGTCATCACCTGCAGCATTGTTGCTAGAACACAAAGGAAAGGTTCTACTCACTGAGAACGCCCTCAGACATTTTATGGACAAACGCCATTGTGATATTGTGACAGCCTTTTCCTGCCAACAGTACCAACAGTTGATAAAGGCTTCCCAAAAACTCATATTAGAAATCAGGAAGTGGAATCAGGAAGAAAACAGAGCATGAATCACAAATGGCACCCTATTCCCTATCTAGTGCACTATCACCAGGGCCCCATAAAGCTCAGGTCAAAGGTAGTACACTATGTAAGGGAATAGCATGCCGTTTGGGACTCGAGAACAAGATATTTCATCATTCTCACTCTCATATCTCTTCTTGCTTCTTTTGAAAGGGAGGAAGTAGTAATCTATTTAAAAGGAAGTCCTCGGTCGTTTAATGTAAGTGGTGTAGTGAAAGGTGTTACTGAACAAGCATATGATACGCCTAACACAGTGGTTCCCAAAATTTTTATAGTCCCGTAAACCTCCAGCTGTGTACCCCCTCTAGCACCAGGGTCAGTGCACTCTCAAATGTCGTTTTTTTACCATCATTGTAAGCCAGTCACACACACACACTATACGATACATTTATTAAACATAAGAATGAGTGTGAAAATTATGGTCAGTAAAGAAAACTTTAAGCTCGTCTCTCAATTTAAAAAAATCGTGTCAATACTTTGCCCCTTGTCTGTAGCTATTTGTCTAGGCTACCTGTTTTTGACATTGTGTTGTTATTTCGCTGAACACTAGATGGTTTAATTTTATTTTTGGCTGTGAAACGAGGCAAATCAGGTGAGAAAAAAAACTCACCCAAATGTATCGCCCCCGTTGGAAAATATAAATGTAACTGTTTGAAAATGTCAAGAAAAAAAAAAATTATCACAATTTTATTTGGCGTACCCCCGACGGCATTTGGGAATACCAGGTCTAACATATGGAGTTAAAGCTGGAGTAGAGGAGCTGCAGTGTTGGAGCCAACAGACAGCTACAGACCGCCACAGACAGGTACAGACAGCAGCATACAGTCACATACAGCTACAGACAGCCACAGACAGGTACAGACAGCAACATACAGTCACAGACAGCTACAGACAGTTACAGACAGCCACAGACAGGTACGGACAGTTACAGACAGCCACAGACAGGTACGGACAGCAACATACAGTCACAGACAGCAACATACAGTCACAGACAGCTACAGTCAGCCACAGACAGCCACAGACAGGTACGGACAGCTACAGTCAGCCACAGACAGCTACAGTCAGTCACAGACAGCTACAGTCAGTCACAGACAGCTACAGGCAGCTACAGACGGCCACAGTTTTGGAGACAACAGACAGCTACAGCCAGCTACTGACAACTAAAGACAGCTACAGTTTGAGACAACAGAGCTACAGACAGCCACAGACAAGCACAGACAGCTACAGTTTTGCAGACAACAGACAGCTACAGTGTTGGAGCCAACAGACAGCTACAGACAACCAAAGACAGCTACAGTTTGAGACAACAGACAGCTACAGACAGCCACAGAGAGCTACATACAACTACAGACAGCTACAGACAGCTACAGACAGCCACAGTGTTGGAGCCAACAGACAGCTACAGACAGCTACAGACAACTAAAGACAGCTACAGACAACCAAAGACAACCAAAGACAGCTACAGTTTTGGAGACAACAGACAGCTACAGACAACTAAAGACAGCTACAGACAACTAAAGACAGCTACAGACAGCTACAGACAGCTACAGACAACTAAAGACAGCTACAGACAACTAAAGACAGCTACAGACAACTAAAGACAGCTACAGACACCTACAGACAGCTACAGACAACTAAAGACAGCTACAGACAACCAAAGACAGCTACAGTTTTGCAGACAACAGACAGCTACAGTGTTGGAGCCAACAGACAGCTACAGACAACCAAAGACAGCTACAGTTTGAGACAACAGACAGCTACAGACAGCCACAGAGAGCTACATACAACTACAGACAGCTACAGACAGCTACAGACAGCTACAGACAGCCACAGTGTTGGAGCCAACAGACAGCTACAGACAGCTACAGACAACTAAAGACAGCTACAGACAACCAAAGACAACCAAAGACAGCTACAGTTTTGGAGACAACAGACAGCTACAGACAACTAAAGACAGCTACAGACAACTAAAGACAGCTACAGACAGCTACAGACAACTAAAGACAGCTACAGACAGCTACAGACAGCTACAGACAACTAAAGACAGCTACAGACAACTAAAGACAGCTACAGACACCTACAGACAGCTACAGACAACTAAAGACAGCTACAGACAACCAAAGACAGCTACAGTTTTGGAGACAACAGACAGCTACAAACAGCTACAGAGAGCTACTGACAAGTGCTTATTCTTTTTTTTCTTCTCTTTCTGCAGAGTTCATTCTGCTGGAATGTGAGGAGTTTGTACTCAGCAGATTCCTCATGGAAACAGGCTCTGGTCTGTTTTCAATTACTTCCTGTCTGTTGGGCCTCTGCTGCTCTTTGATGGGCCGCTAGCCTCACAGGAGGTTACCCTGGACAGATCTAGGATCATTCTGGGAGCTACCACTACCCTCAGTCCAAGGACCCTGGACACACAGAGTTGGCAGATCTAGGATCATTCTGGGAGCTACCACTACCCTCAGTCCAAGGACCCTGGACACACAGAGTTGGCAGATCTAGGATCATTCTGGGAGCTACCACTACCCTCAGTCCAAGGACCCTGGACACAGAGTTGGCAGATCTAGGATCATTCTGGGAGCTACCACTACCCTCAGTCCAAGGACCCTGGACACAGAGGTGGCAGATCTAGGATCATTCTGGGAGCTACCACTACCCTCAGTCCAAGGACCCTGGACACAGAGTTGGCAGATCTAGGATCATTCTGGGAGCTACCACTACCCTCAGTCCAAGGACCCTGGACACAGAGGTGGCAGATCTAGGATCATTCTGGGAGCTACCACTACCCTCAGTCCAAGGACCCTGGACACACAGAGTTGGCAGATCTAGGATCATTCTGGGAGCTACCACTACCCTCAGTCCAAGGACCCTGGACACAGAGTTGGCAGATCTAGGATCATTCTGGGAGCTACCACTACCCTCAGTCCAAGGACCCTGGACACAGAGGTGGCAGATCTAGGATCATTCTGGGAGCTACCACTACCCTCAGTCCAAGGACCCTGGACACAGAGTTGGCAGATCTAGGATCATTCTGGGAGCTACCACTACCCTCAGTCCAAGGACCCTGGACACAGAGTTGGCAGATCTAGGATCATTCTGGGAGCTACCACTACCCTCAGTCCAAGGACCCTGGACACAGAGTTGGCAGATCTAGGAACCCAGAGGGTTGTATTCATTAAGGCACACCATAGCAAAACCTTTTGCAATTTAAAAAAATAAATAAAATAAGTTTAGCCATTTCTTCAGACACTGGGTTCATGTTACAATCCAAACGGTAGGTCACAGTATCAGTATAGACCCTTCTTTGACCTTATTCTGTATTAAATGGAAATGACACGCAAACATTTGACTACATCAACATGTTGAGTCAATCCGGAGCAATCCTTTAAGAACTGAACACATGGTCACCTTCGCTGTCCAGTCTTGACAATAGCAAACAGCCCTCAGACTAAGCTCTGATTACAGCAGTTTACTTTGTGTTTTTTGTGTGTGGAACAGGCATCTGGAAACAATTTTCATAGGACAGTAAAGTATTTAATTTACAGGAGGTCAACAAGAGGTCTGTCTGTCTGACAGTGTTGAACACATTAACAGAGCCCCTACCACTAACCCAGCTAACGTCCAGAGGAGCTGAAAGGACCGTCTCTGATCAAATGTCCTGCTGGCATCACCCAGACGCCGTCACCGACGCCGACCCACCACATCCTTCATGCATGGATTCTCCTCCAACACAAACAAAACACACTTCCTTCCTTTCTTTCTTCCTTCCTCTATCTATCTATCTATCCATCCATCCATCCATCCATCCATCCCTCTATCCATCCATCTCTCTTTCTCCATTCCAAGACAAGGCTGAGATTTCTTCTTCCACAGCAAAATGTGTCTATGACCAAACTCTTTTTCCCAGTACAGACTCAGGGATTAATAGTATTTCCCAGTACAGACTCAGGGATTAATAGTATTTCCCAGTACAGACTCAGGGATTAATAGTATTTCCCAGTACAGACTCAGGGATTAATAGTATTTCCCAGTACAGACTCAGGGATTAATAGTATTTCCCAGTACAGACTCAGGGATTAATAATATTTCCCAGTACAGGCTCAGTGATTAATAGTATTTCCCAGTAAAGGCTCAGTGATCAATAGTATTTCCCAGTACAGACTCAGGGATGAATAGTATTTCCCAGTACAGACTCAGGGATGAATAGGATTTCCCAGTACAGACTCAGGGATGAATAGGATTTCCCAGTACAGACTCAGGGATGAATAGTATTTCCCAGTACAGACTCAGGGATGAATAGTATTTCCCAGTACAGACTCAGGGATGAATAGTATTTCCCAGTACAGACTCAGGGATGAATAGGATTTCCCAGTACAGACTCAGGGATGAATAGGATTTCCCAGTACAGACTCAGGGATGAATAGTATTTCCCAGTACAGACTCAGGGATGAATAGGATTTCCCAGTACAGACTCAGGGATGAATAGGATTTCCCAGGGATAATGGATGTTCAATCAAACATACTTATTCCAGAGTGTCACTCAATCTTCCGTCATTTAAGGGAAATGATTTAATGATAAACGGAATAGCAACACATTCAGCGGCAATCTGTAGGCTGTTGAACTTGGCTGCTTGGAGGATGTATCTTATCTTCTCTGGCATCTTTAAAACACTGGACATATGTATCTGATGGCTAGCCTGAGCCTGATCCTGATGATCCCGAGCCTGAGCCCGATCCTGATCCCGGCCGGCAGGCCTGCCATCAGATCAGTGTAGCCTACGCCGGACAAGTTAGATTACGTGTGAAGAAGCAGGGATCAATTGACCCGTCGGACCAGACAAGACCCCTGGGAGTCCCTGAGCAGAAACATTACAATGTGACAGCCGACATGTACAAATGAGACCGATACGTGGAGGAGTTTATGTAGTTTATTTAGTCTCTGACTCGACACAAAAACTGGCACATAAGTTAAAATAACAGGAGAGTCAGGCTGGCTGGCTGGTGTGCAGATCTTTACTAGGATCGTTAGACTGACACCCATCAACCAGTCTGACAGACAGTGTGATCTCTCTCTCTACCCATCAACCAGTCTGACTAATAGACAGTGTGATCTCTCTCTCTACCCATCAACCAGTCTGACTAATAGACAGTGTGATCTCTCTCTCTACCCATCAACCAGTCTGACTAATAGACAGTGTGATCTCTCTCTCTACCCATCAACCAGTCTGACAGACAGTGTGATCTCTCGCTCTACCCATCAACCAGTCTGACAGACAGTGTGATCTCTCTCTCTACCCATCAACCAGTCTGACAGACAGTGTGATCTCTCTCTCTACCCATCAACCAGTCTGACAGACAGTGTGATCTCTCTCTCTACCCATCAACCAGTCTGACAGACAGTGTGATCTCTCTCTCCCCTTTAACCAGTCTGACTGACAGTGTGATCTCTCTCTCTACCCATCAACCAGTCTGACTAATAGACAGTGTGATCTCTCTCTCTACCCATCAACCAGTCTGACTAATAGACAGTGTGATCTCTCTCTCTACCCATCAACCAGTCTGACAGACAGTGTGATCTCTCTCTCTACCCATCAACCAGTCTGACAGACAGTGTGATCTCTCTCTCTACCCATCAACCAGTCTGACAGACAGTGTGATCTCTCTCTCTACCCATCAACCAGTCTGACAGACAGTGTGATCTCTCTCTCTACCCATCAACCAGTCTGACAGACAGTGTGATCTCTCTCTCTACCCATCAACCAGTCTGACAGACAGTGTGATCTCTCTCTCTACCCATCAACCAGTCTGACAGACAGTGTGATCTCTCTCTCCCCTTTAACCAGTCTGACTGACAGACTAACACCCTTCAACCTCTTTAAATTTTTTTTAAAAAAAGTACATTGTGCAAGGATAATATTTAGTTTTTAAAAAATTACTTTAAATTTTTTTTTGATTTCATGTCCAGTCCATTTCAGTCTGAGGCGACAGTCCATTTCAGTCTGAGGCGACAGTCCATTTCAGTCTGAGGCGACAGTCCAGTCTGAGGCGACAGTCCAGTCTGAGGCGACAGTCCAGTCTGAGGCGACAGTCCAGTCTGAGGCGACAGTCCAGTCTGAGGCGACAGTCCAGTCTGAGGCGACAGTCCATTTCAGTCTGAGGCGACAGTCCATTTCAGTCTGAGGCGACAGTCCATTTCAGTCTGAGGCGACAGTCCATTTCAGTCTGAGGCGACAGTCCATTTCAGTCTGAGGCGACAGTCCATTTCAGTCTGAGCCGACAGTCCATTTCAGTCTGAGCCGACAGTCCATTTCAGTCTGAGCCGACAGTCCATTTCAGTCTGAGCCGACAGTCCATTTCAGTCTGAGCCGACAGTCCATTTCAGTCTGAGCCGACAGTCCATTTCAGTCTGAGCCGACAGTCCATTTCAGTCTGAGCCGACAGTCCATTTCAGTCTGAGCCGACAGTCCATTTCAGTCTGAGCCGACAGTCCATTTCAGTCTGAGCCGACAGTCCATTTCAGTCTGAGCCGACAGTCCAGTCCAGTCTGAGCCGACAGTCCAGTCCAGTCTGAGCCGACAGTCCAGTCCATTTCAGTCTGAGACATGTTCTCTTGCGTTCCAAGGCTCTGAACCTTTAAGCAGGCAAAGTTCATGGTCCCATGTTGTCCACTGAATGGAATCCAAGCCCACAGTAAGAACAGAACAGGTTATCCCACCGAGCGATGTGTCGCTTTCTTCCTCTCTGTGTCGATCAGCCTTGTCCCAGTCAGAATGATCCAGTCACGTGCTCTACATTGACGCCCCTGAATCAGACTTCAGTCTCTGAAGGGAGAATCGTCAAGGCCAGCACTCCAAGCAGTCCGACGGACTCTGCTGAGACTTCAGTCTCTGAAGGGAGAATCGTCGAGGCCAGCACTCCAAGCAGTCCGACGGACTCTGCTGCCCATCGGGTTGGGCTCTTCTCTCAACTCCAAACAAAAACACAAGTCCACGTCCAAAAGCATCGCGTTCGTTCTTGATAACCTCTCTATAATATTTGCAACAAACAAGCCTCTTAAAAACTAAATATGAGAATATATTTATATTACATAAACCTTTATAGAAGTAAAAAAAAAAAAAAAAAAAAAAAAGTAGAGAGAGAATAAAATTTAAAAAAGGCACAAGTCTGATTGTCTGCTCTGCTAGGAGTCTGTATGTGTAAACACGTTCCTGCTCGAGATGGGGCTTCCCAAATGGAACCCTATATAGCGCACTATCCATAGGGCTCTGGTCAAAAGTAGTGCACACTATAGGGAATAGGGTGCCATTTGGGACACACTATGAGGAGCTCAAGTGTTATAAGCAGAAGTTAGCATTTGAACTGTTTAAAGCCACTAAACAGCCTGGCTTTACGGTAGAGACTTCCCCCTCTGAACAAATCACTGTCACTTTGTGGAACTTTATCTTAACTAGTAAACTTGGTCACGCTGTTAAAAAGGTTTAGTCTACATAGTGTGATCTACAAGGTTAAAGAACACAATACCTTCCCATGTTACCGTCGTTAGTATAAGCAGCAGGAGGGATACAAGTTTACACAACATATTTGGATTTTCGGTCTTAAGTCACGATTCTGATAATAGCATATCCGCCCACTCGTTAGACTACTACACCTACCAAACCAATCGCTCGTTTAAATCAATACTTACAACCAACCGAGGTTTGCCTTGTCATCGATCAACACAAAACACAAGCTTTTTTAGAAGCTTTATGACCTTCTGCTTTTGTAGTCTGGCGTCTGAGTGGCTCACCTACTAAACCACCCCAGTGTTTCCTCTACGTAGAAAAGTATTGGGCTGTCCGCTGCATCAGTGGGTTTTTCGGACCGCCTATGTCCAAAAAGTAAAAAAAAAATATATAATATGGAAAAACATTTCAGTGTAAACTTAAAATGACTAAAACAAGATATAAAGTATGTAGAAAATCCTAATAGATAGATATTTTTAAATAACAGCCTCTTTGAAAAGTAACAATCACCATAATAAAAAGCGAGACTGTCAGGGAGAATCTAAAATTAAAAATGATGCATTCAGGAGTATTTGTCGTGGCGTGGCGTGGCGTGGCCCCCCCCATTGGTTTCATTAGAATGTTTCAGTCACTCAGATAGCAGACAGAAGCCACATGGCAAAATGTGTAGAATTACAGGATATAAGCTTTAAACTGCAAATGTTCTCTCAGCCACATGGCAAAATGTGTAGAATTGCAGGAAATGTGCTTTAAAACAGATACATTTTGCCACGCCCATGGCCACGCCCCTGCCACGCCCACCACCCAAGCCCCATTTTGATCCAGAAAAGAATAACACTGCATTAAAACCCATTAAAACACAGCCAAATGTCAACTCAAGCCCCTTCAAAACAGTAGCCACCATACATGGAATCAACATCCAGTCTTCAAGGGATTATTCAGTGTTGTCTGTCTTCTCACAGTGGTTTGTATTGCTGTTTGGCAGTTGAAGGTAATGTCCACCTGGGGCTTCAATGATTGGCTGACTGAGGGAGGACAAGGGTCATATCTGGACCAATCGGGGGAAGAGGGGGGGGTCGGATGTGAGATCTCGACCAATCAGAACGTGGTCAATCGGATTTAGACCAATCAAACCTCTCTGCTCTAAGCGTTGTCGTACTTCTCCAGGGCCTCCTCCAGCTTTCCTGTGATCTTCTGGAAGAAACCAATCTGCTCGGTTAGATACTGCTGCATCTGGGCCTTGAAGTCCCTCACCCTGACCTGGTGGAAGTGCTGGATCTCTGCCAGCGTGGCGAAGGAGATGATGTTACAGCGCTCGTTGACGCCGTCCGCCTGGGGAGCGTCCATCTTGCCTTCCTCAACGTGCTTCTGGGACTCCTTGACCTTGGTCAGTGCTCCTGGAGAGTGAGGAGAGAGAGGAGAGGGTCAGTACTCCCGGAGAGAGAGGAGAAAGAGGAGAGAGGAGAGGGTCAGTACTCCCGGAGAGAGAGGAGAGAGGAGAGGGTCAGTACTCCCGGAGAGAGAGGAGAAAGAGGAGAGAGGAGAGGGTCAGTACTCCCGGAGAGAGAGGAGAAAGAGGAGAGAGGAGAGGGTCAGTACTCCCGGAGAGAGAGGAGAAAGAGGAGAGAGGAGAGGGTCAGTACTCCCGGAGAGAGAGGAGAAAGAGGAGAGAGGAGAGGGTCAGTACTCCCGGAGAGAGAGGAGAAAGAGGAGAGAGGAGAGGGTCAGTACTCCCGGAGAGACGGGAGAGGGTCGGTACTCCCGGAGAGAGGGTCGGTACTCCCGGAGAGAGGGTCGGTACTCCCGGAGAGAGGGTCGGTACTCCCGGAGAGAGGGTCGGTACTCCCGGAGAGAGGGTCGGTACTCCCGGAGAGAGGGTCGGTACTCCCGGAGAGAGGGTCGGTACTCCCGGAGAGAGGGTCGGTACTCCCGGAGAGAGGGTCGGTACTCCCGGAGAGAGGGTCAGTACTCCCGGAGAGAGGGTCAGTACTCCCGGAGAGAGGGTCAGTACTCCCGGAGAGAGGGTCAGTACTCCCGGAGAGAGGGTCAGTACTCCCGGAGAGAGGGTCAGTACTCCCGGAGAGAGGGTCAGTACTCCCGGAGAGAGGGTCAGTACTCCCGGAGAGAGGGTCAGTACTCCCGGAGAGAGGGTCAGTACTCCCGGAGAGAGGGTCAGTACTCCCGGAGAGAGGGTCAGTACTCCCGGAGAGAGGGTCAGTACTCCCGGGGAGAGGGTCAGTACTCCCGGAGAGAGGGTCAGTACTCCCGGAGAGAGGGTCAGTACTCCCGGAGAGACGGGAGAGGGTCAGTACTCCCGGAGAGACGGGAGAGGGTCAGTACTCCCGGAGAGACGGGAGAGGGTCAGTACTCCCGGAGAGACGGGAGAGGGTCAGTACTCCCGGAGAGACGGGAGAGGGTCAGTACTCCCGGAGAGACGGGAGAGGGTCAGTACTCCCGGAGAGACGGGAGAGGGTCAGTACTCCCGGAGAGACGGGAGAGGGTCAGTACTCCCGGAGAGACGGGAGAGGGTCAGTACTCCCGGAGAGACGGGAGAGGGTCAGTACTCCCGGAGAGACGGGAGAGGGTCAGTACTCCCGGAGAGACGGGAGAGGGTCAGTACTCCCGGAGAGACGGGAGAGGGTCAGTACTCCCGGAGAGACGGGAGAGGGTCAGTACTCCCGGAGAGACGGGAGAGGGTCAGTACTCCCGGAGAGACGGGAGAGGGTCAGTACTCCCGGAGAGACGGGAGAGGGTCAGTACTCCCGGAGAGACGGGAGAGGGTCAGTACTCCCGGAGAGACGGGAGAGGGTCAGTACTCCCGGAGAGACGGGAGAGGGTCAGTACTCCCGGAGAGACGGGAGAGGGTCAGTACTCCCGGAGAGACGGGAGAGGGTCAGTACTCCCGGAGAGACGGGAGAGGGTCAGTACTCCCGGAGAGACGGGAGAGGGTCAGTACTCCCGGAGAGACGGGAGAGGGTCAGTACTCCCGGAGAGACGGGAGAGGGTCAGTACTCCCGGAGAGACGGGAGAGGGTCAGTACTCCCGGAGAGACGGGAGAGGGTCAGTACTCCCGGAGAGACGGGAGAGGGTCAGTACTCCCGGAGAGACGGGAGAGGGTCAGTACTCCCGGAGAGACGGGAGAGGGTCAGTACTCCCGGAGAGACGGGAGAGGGTCAGTACTCCCGGAGAGACGGGAGAGGGTCAGTACTCCCGGAGAGACGGGAGAGGGTCAGTACTCCCGGAGAGACGGGAGAGGGTCAGTACTCCCGGAGAGACGGGAGAGGGTCAGTACTCCCGGAGAGACGGGAGAGGGTCAGTACTCCCGGAGAGACGGGAGAGGGTCAGTACTCCCGGAGAGACGGGAGAGGGTCAGTACTCCCGGAGAGACGGGAGAGGGTCAGTACTCCCGGAGAGACGGGAGAGGGTCAGTACTCCCGGAGAGACGGGAGAGGGTCAGTACTCCCGGAGAGACGGGAGAGGGTCAGTACTCCCGGAGAGACGGGAGAGGGTCAGTACTCCCGGAGAGACGGGAGAGGGTCAGTACTCCCGGAGAGACGGGAGAGGGTCAGTACTCCCGGAGAGACGGGAGAGGGTCAGTACTCCCGGAGAGACGGGAGAGGGTCAGTACTCCCGGAGAGACGGGAGAGGGTCAGTACTCCCGGAGAGACGGGAGAGGGTCAGTACTCCCGGAGAGACGGGAGAGGGTCAGTACTCCCGGAGAGACGGGAGAGGGTCAGTACTCCCGGAGAGACGGGAGAGGGTCAGTACTCCCGGAGAGACGGGAGAGGGTCAGTACTCCCGGAGAGACGGGAGAGGGTCAGTACTCCCGGAGAGACGGGAGAGGGTCAGTACTCCCGGAGAGAGGGGAGAGGGTCAGTACTCCCGGAGAGAGGGGAGAGGGTCAGTACTCCCGGAGAGAGGGGAGAGGGTCAGTACTCCCGGAGAGAGGGGAGAGGGTCAGTACTCCCGGAGAGGGTCAGTACTCCCGGAGAGAGAGGAGAGGGTCAGTACTCCCGGAGAGAGAGGAGAGGGTCAGTACTCCCGGAGAGAGAGGAGAGGGTCAGTACTCCCGGAGAGAGAGGAGAGGGTCAGTACTCCCGGAGAGAGAGGAGAGGGTCAGTACTCCCGGAGAGAGAGGAGAGGGTCAGTACTCCCGGAGAGAGAGGAGAGGGTCAGTACTCCTGGAGAGAGAGGAGAGAGAGGAGAGGGTCAGTACTCCCGGAGAGAGAGGAGAGGGTCAGTACTCCCGGAGAGAGAGGAGAAAGAGGAGAGGGTCAGTACTCCCGGAGAGAGAGGAGAAAGAGGAGAGGGTCAGTACTCCCGGAGAGAGAGGAGAGAGAGGAGAGGGTCAGTACTCCCGGAGAGAGGGGAGAGGGTCAGTACTCCCGGAGAGAGAGGAGAGGGTCAGTACTCCCGGAGAGAGAGGAGAGGGTCAGTACTCCCGGAGAGAGAGGAGAGGGTCAGTACTCCCGGAGAGAGAGGAGAGGGTCAGTACTCCCGGAGAGAGAGGAGAGGGTCAGTACTCCCGGAGAGAGAGGAGAGGGTCAGTACTCCCGGAGAGAGAGGAGAGGGTCAGTACTCCTGGAGAGAGAGGAGAGAGAGGAGAGGGTCAGTACTCCCGGAGAGAGAGGAGAGGGTCAGTACTCCCGGAGAGAGAGGAGAAAGAGGAGAGGGTCAGTACTCCCGGAGAGAGAGGAGAAAGAGGAGAGGGTCAGTACTCCCGGAGAGAGAGGAGAGAGAGGAGAGGGTCAGTACTCCCGGAGAGAGAGGAGAGAGAGGAGAGGGTCAGTACTCCTGGAGAGAGAGGAGAGGGTCAGTACTCCTGGAGAGAGAGGAGAGGGTCAGTACTCCTGGAGAGAGAGGAGAGGGTCAGTACTCCTGGAGAGAGAGGAGAGGGTCAGTACTCCTGGAGAGAGAGGAGAGGGTCAGTACTCCTGGAGAGAGAGGAGAGGGTCAGTACTCCTGGAGAGAGAGGAGAGGGTCAGTACTCCTGGAGAGAGAGGAGAGGGTCAGTACTCCCGGAGAGACAGGAGAGGGTCAGTACTCCCGGAGAGACAGGAGAGGGTCAGTACTCCCGGAGAGACAGGAGAGGGTCAGTACTCCCGGAGAGACAGGAGAGAGTCAGTACTCCCGGAGAGACAGGAGAGGGTCAGTACTCCCGGAGAGACAGGAGAGGGTCAGTACTCCCGGAGAGACAGGAGAGGGTCAGTACTCCCGGAGAGAGAGGAGAGGGTCAGTACTCCCGGAGAGAGAGGAGAGGGTCAGTACTCCCGGAGAGAGAGGAGAGGGTCAGTACTCCCGGAGAGAGAGGAGAGAGAGGAGAGGGTCAGTACTCCCGGAGAGAGAGGAGAGGGTCAGTACTCCCGGAGAGAGAGGAGAGGGTCAGTACTCCCGGAGAGAGAGGAGAGGGTCAGTACTCCTGGAGAGAGAGGAGAGGGTCAGTACTCCTGGAGAGAGAGGAGAGGGTCAGTACTCCTGGAGAGAGAGGAGAGGGTCAGTACTCCTGGAGAGAGAGGAGAGGGTCAGTACTCCTGGAGAGAGAGGAGAGGGTCAGTACTCCTGGAGAGAGAGGAGAGGGTCAGTACTCCTGGAGAGAGAGGAGAGGGTCAGTACTCCTGGAGAGAGAGGAGAGGGTCAGTACTCCTGGAGAGAGAGGAGAGGGTCAGTACTCCTGGAGAGAGAGGAGAGGGTCAGTACTCCTGGAGAGAGAGGAGAGGGTCAGTACTCCTGGAGAGAGAGGAGAGGGTCAGTACTCCTGGAGAGAGAGGAGAGGGTCAGTACTCCTGGAGAGAGAGGAGAGGGTCAGTACTCCTGGAGAGAGAGGAGAGGGTCAGTACTCCTGGAGAGAGAGGAGAGGGTCAGTACTCCTGGAGAGACAGGAGAGGGTCAGTACTCCTGGAGAGACAGGAGAGGGTCAGTACTCCTGGAGAGACAGGAGAGGGTCAGTACTCCTGGAGAGACAGGAGAGGGTCAGTACTCCTGGAGAGACAGGAGAGGGTCAGTACTCCTGGAGAGACAGGAGAGGGTCAGTACTCCTGGAGAGACAGGAGAGGGTCAGTACTCCTGGAGAGACAGGAGAGGGTCAGTACTCCTGGAGAGACAGGAGAGGGTCAGTACTCCTGGAGAGACAGGAGAGGGTCAGTACTCCTGGAGAGACAGGAGAGGGTCAGTACTCCTGGAGAGACAGGAGAGGGTCAGTACTCCTGGAGAGACAGGAGAGGGTCAGTACTCCTGGAGAGACAGGAGAGGGTCAGTACTCCTGGAGAGACAGGAGAGGGTCAGTACTCCTGGAGAGACAGGAGAGGGTCAGTACTCCTGGAGAGACAGGAGAGGGTCAGTACTCCTGGAGAGACAGGAGAGGGTCAGTACTCCTGGAGAGACAGGAGAGGGTCAGTACTCCTGGAGAGACAGGAGAGGGTCAGTACTCCTGGAGAGACAGGAGAGGGTCAGTACTCCTGGAGAGACAGGAGAGGGTCAGTACTCCTGGAGAGACAGGAGAGGGTCAGTACTCCTGGAGAGACAGGAGAGGGTCAGTACTCCTGGAGAGACAGGAGAGGGTCAGTACTCCTGGAGAGACAGGAGAGGGTCAGTACTCCTGGAGAGACAGGAGAGGGTCAGTACTCCTGGAGAGACAGGAGAGGGTCAGTACTCCTGGAGAGACAGGAGAGGGTCAGTACTCCTGGAGAGACAGGAGAGGGTCAGTACTCCTGGAGAGACAGGAGAGGGTCAGTACTCCTGGAGAGACAGGAGAGGGTCAGTACTCCTGGAGAGACAGGAGAGGGTCAGTACTCCTGGAGAGAGAGGAGAGGGTCAGTACTCCTGGAGAGAGAGGAGAGGGTCAGTACTCCTGGAGAGAGAGGAGAGGGTCAGTACTCCTGGAGAGAGAGGAGACGAAGAGGAGAGGGTCAGTACTCCTGGAGAGAGAGGAGAAAGAGGAGAGGGTCAGTACTCCTGGAGAGAGAGGAGAAAGAGGAGAGGGTCAGTACTCCTGGAGAGAGAGGAGAAAGAGGAGAGGGTCAGTACTCCTGGAGAGAGAGGAGAGGGTCAGTACTCCTGGAGAGAGAGGAGAGGGTCAGTACTCCTGGAGAGAGAGGAGAGGGTCAGTACTCCTGGAGAGAGAGGAGAGGGTCAGTACTCCTGGAGAGAGGAGAAAGAGGAGAGGGTCAGTACTCCTGGAGAGAGAGGAGAAAGAGGAGAGGGTCAGTACTCCTGGAGAGAGAGGAGAAAGAGGAGAGGGTCAGTACTCCTGGAGAGAGAGGAGAAAGAGGAGAGGGTCAGTACTCCTGGAGAGAGAGGAGAGAGAGGAGAGGGTCAGTACTCCTGGAGAGAGAGGAGAGGGTCAGTACTCCTGGAGAGAGAGGAGAGGGTCAGTACTCCTGGAGAGAGAGGAGAAGGTCAGTACTCCTGGAGAGAGAGGAGAGGGTCAGTACTCCTGGAGAGAGAGGAGAGGGTCAGTACTCCTGGAGAGAGAGGAGAGGGTCAGTACTCCTGGAGAGAGAGGAGAGGGTCAGTACTCCTGGAGAGAGAGGAGAGGGTCAGTACTCCTGGAGAGAGAGGAGAGGGTCAGTACTCCTGGAGAGACAGGAGAGGGTCAGTACTCCTGGAGAGACAGGAGAGGGTCAGTACTCCTGGAGAGACAGGAGAGGGTCAGTACTCCTGGAGAGACAGGAGAGGGTCAGTACTCCTGGAGAGACAGGAGAGGGTCAGTACTCCTGGAGAGACAGGAGAGGGTCAGTACTCCTGGAGAGACAGGAGAGGGTCAGTACTCCTGGAGAGACAGGAGAGGGTCAGTACTCCTGGAGAGACAGGAGAGGGTCAGTACTCCTGGAGAGACAGGAGAGGGTCAGTACTCCTGGAGAGACAGGAGAGGGTCAGTACTCCTGGAGAGACAGGAGAGGGTCAGTACTCCTGGAGAGACAGGAGAGGGTCAGTACTCCTGGAGAGACAGGAGAGGGTCAGTACTCCTGGAGAGACAGGAGAGGGTCAGTACTCCTGGAGAGACAGGAGAGGGTCAGTACTCCTGGAGAGACAGGAGAGGGTCAGTACTCCTGGAGAGACAGGAGAGGGTCAGTACTCCTGGAGAGACAGGAGAGGGTCAGTACTCCTGGAGAGACAGGAGAGGGTCAGTACTCCTGGAGAGACAGGAGAGGGTCAGTACTCCTGGAGAGACAGGAGAGGGTCAGTACTCCTGGAGAGACAGGAGAGGGTCAGTACTCCTGGAGAGACAGGAGAGGGTCAGTACTCCTGGAGAGAGAGGAGAGGGTCAGTACTCCTGGAGAGAGAGGAGAGGGTCAGTACTCCTGGAGAGAGAGGAGAGGGTCAGTACTCCTGGAGAGAGAGGAGAGGGTCAGTACTCCTGGAGAGAGAGGAGAGGGTCAGTACTCCTGGAGAGAGAGGAGAGGGTCAGTACTCCTGGAGAGAGAGGAGAGGGTCAGTACTCCTGGAGAGAGAGGAGAGGGTCAGTACTCCTGGAGAGAGAGGAGAGGGTCAGTACTCCTGGAGAGAGAGGAGAGGGTCAGTACTCCTGGAGAGAGAGGAGAGGGTCAGTACTCCTGGAGAGAGAGGAGAGGGTCAGTACTCCTGGAGAGAGAGGAGAGGGTCAGTACTCCTGGAGAGAGAGGAGAGGGTCAGTACTCCTGGAGAGAGAGGAGAAAGAGGAGAGGGTCAGTACTCCTGGAGAGACAGGAGAGGGTCAGTACTCCTGGAGAGACAGGAGAGGGTCAGTACTCCTGGAGAGACAGGAGAGGGTCAGTACTCCTGGAGAGACAGGAGAGGGTCAGTACTCCTGGAGAGACAGGAGAGGGTCAGTACTCCTGGAGAGACAGGAGAGGGTCAGTACTCCTGGAGAGACAGGAGAGGGTCAGTACTCCTGGAGAGACAGGAGAGGGTCAGTACTCCTGGAGAGACAGGAGAGGGTCAGTACTCCTGGAGAGACAGGAGAGGGTCAGTACTCCTGGAGAGACAGGAGAGGGTCAGTACTCCTGGAGAGACAGGAGAGGGTCAGTACTCCTGGAGAGACAGGAGAGGGTCAGTACTCCTGGAGAGACAGGAGAGGGTCAGTACTCCTGGAGAGACAGGAGAGGGTCAGTACTCCTGGAGAGACAGGAGAGGGTCAGTACTCCTGGAGAGACAGGAGAGGGTCAGTACTCCTGGAGAGACAGGAGAGGGTCAGTACTCCTGGAGAGACAGGAGAGGGTCAGTACTCCTGGAGAGACAGGAGAGGGTCAGTACTCCTGGAGAGAGAGGAGAGGAAATGACAGAATAGAGGGTTAAGTCTCAATTGACAGCAAGTTCACATATGTGCATAGTGTGGGGAAAATAGTCTGAGTTGCCATTTTTATCGACTTCATTAAAAAGGCATAGTTAACCCAAATTACAACATGACATATTGATTTCCTCACCCTGTGCGTTGTCTTTGGACAAGGTATGACAATAAGCAACTGTGTTGAGCTTCACAATGAATTTGAGATATTTCCCTTTAAATTTGGACATGACAATGCTAATATTAGTCTCATAACTTAAATGATATTTGTGCCACAAATGCTAAAACATTAGCATGTGGAAACATTGGCAGGGAAACTAAACCAAAGCCTGGCCTGCTGTCAGAACTTGTCCTGCTGACAGGGTAAAGAAACCAACGTGTCATTTTGGTAATTTAGGTGAACTCTCCCTTTAGAGGAAGAGGCTGGGCTCTAAAGTCAACATCACAACATAATAACAACATAACTTTCCCATTACACAGACATAACATTATATTACATAGCCTAACACATAAAGAGGCTTCCATTAAAACCCTGTCATAGCAGATAATTATAGATCTACAACACGCTCGATGACACCGAGGGCTCAACCCCAAAAATAGTCTCCAGATTCCTGGCATGAACAACCTGTTCCCATCGGCCTGAGATCAGACTAGGCCCGAGTCTGTGGGCATTATTATTGGCTATGATAATGGGTCTGAAAGGGGAACTAAAAGCTAAAAATACTCATGTATTACCGCACAGGCCTGGTCTATAGCCATGGAGGGGAATTAAAGCACTACGACACAGCATGGATTTTCAAACAATAAATATAGTCCCACCCGACAGTGTTCCCGGGCCCACCCAGACAGTGTTCCCGGGCCCACCCGACAGTGTTCCCGGGCCCACCCGACAGTGTTCCCGGGCCCACCCGACAGTGTTCCAGGCCACCGTGTTCCCGGGCCCCACCCAGACAGTGTTCCCGGGCCCACCCAGACAGTGTTCCCGGGCCCACCCAGACAGTGTTCCCGGGCCCACCCAGACAGTGTTCCCGGGCCCACCCAGACAGTGTTCCCGGGCCCACCCAGACAGTGTTCCCGGGCCCACCCAGACAGTGTTCCCGGGCCCACCCAGACAGTGTTCCCGGGCCCACCCAGACAGTGTTCCCGGGCCCACCCAGACAGTGTTCCCGGGCCCACCCGACAGTGTTCCCGGGCCACTGACAGAAGTCTCTCTCTCCCTAACCCTACTCTCTCCTGCCTGGTGCACTCTCTCTTGTCATGTTGAAAGTGCTATGCTTGAGGGTGTCCTCAGATTACCTGGGGTCTGACTCTGGTGTGAAACAAGCAAATGCAACAAGTGTCTGATGTTTCCTTTGTGGGATGTGTTCAACATGTAGGACTAGTTAAATTGCAATCCCTCTGACTCATGGAGCAGACAACCAGGTTTGGTTGGTTTGACCTCCTGCTAAAAGGTACTGTTCTACTTCTCTGTTGTGTTGGTAGGGCTCGGGAGGAAGCATTGCTTAGGCCTACATTAGCTCATTTCAATATAGCTGGGAGTATTTTGCCAACACAAATATGAATGGGAGTGTTGACATACAGTGTAGGGTTGTATCATTCTGGAAACTTGTTTTTTTAAATTAATTTAAATGTAACCTTTATTTAACTAGGCAAGTCAGTTAAGAACAAATTCTTATTTACAATGACGGTCTACCCCGTCCCGGCAAAAACCCGGACGATGCTGTGCCAATTGTGCGCCGCCCTATGGGACACCCAATCACGGCCGGATGTGATGCAGCCTGGATTCGAACCAGGTACTGCACATCGACGAGACAGTAGTGGAGAAGGTGGAAAGTTAAAAGTGCCTCGGTGTACACATCACGGACAAACTGAATTGGTCCACCCACACAGACAGCGTGGTGAAGAAGGCGCAACAGCACCTCTTCAACCTCAGGAGGCTGAAGAAATTTGGCTTGTCACCTAAAACCCTGACAAACTTTTACAGATGCACAATCGAGAGCATCCTGTCGGGCTGTATCACCGCCTGGTACGGCAACTGCTCCGCCCACAACCGTAAGGCTCTCCAGGGGGTAGTGAGGTCTGCACAACGCATCACCGGTGGCAAATGACCTTCCCTCCAGGACACCTACACCACCCGATGTCACAGGAAGGCCATAAAGATCATCAAGGACAACAACCACCCAAGCCACTGCCTGTTCACCCCGCTATCACCCAGAAGGCGAGGTCAATACAGGTGCATCAAAGCTGGGACCGAGAGACTGAAAAACAGCTTCTATCTCAAGACAATCAGACTGTTAAACAGCCACCACTAACATTGAGTGGCTGCTGCCAACATACTGACTCAACTCCAGCCACCTTAACAATGGAAAAATGTATGGAAAAATGTATCACTAGCCACTTAAATAAAATAAAAATTGGATGTAATAAATGTATCACTAGTCACTTTAAACAATGCCACTTTTTATAATGTTACATACCCTACATTACTCATCTCATATGTATATACTGTACTCTATACCATCTACTGCATCTTGCCTATGTCGTTCTGTACCATCACTCATCCATATATTTATATGTACATATTTTTATTCATTCCTTTACACATGTGTGTACAAGGTAGTTGTGTGAAATTGTTAGATATTACTGCACGGTCGGAACTAGAAGCACAAACATTTCGCTACACTCGCATTAACATCTGCTAACCATGTGTATGTGACCAATAAAATTTGATTTGATTTGCAGTGACACATGCAGTGCCTTAGACCACTGCGCCACTCGGGAGCCCAAAAGGATTCCCTCACAGTTTAGGCCTATTCCCTCCTTATTACAGAAGTCATCCTCCCAACTACGATTTCTGATAAAAACAGGGAATTATTGGAATTTGGGAAAGTTTTAGAATATCCGCTACCCTACACAGGTCTGTTCTAAATCATTAAAGATAAGGGGGGGGGACTAGTGAAACCCCAGTCACGGGACAGCCATCTGAGAACCAGGTGAAACCCCAGGTCACGGGACAGCCATCTCAGAACCAGGTGAAACCCCAGGTCACGGGACAGCCATCTCAGAACCAGGTGAAACCCCAGGTCACGGGACAGCCATCTCAGAACCAGGTGAAACCCCAGGTCACGGGACAGCCATCTCAGAACCAGGTGAAACCCCAGGTCACGGGACAGCCATCTCAGAACCAGGTGAAACCCCAGGTCACGGGACAGCCATCTCAGAACCAGGTGAAACCCCAGGTCACGGGACAGCCATCTCAGAACCAGGTGAAACCCCAGGTCACGGGACAGCCATCTCAGAACCAGGTGAAACCCCAGGTCACGGGACAGCCATCTCAGAACCAGGTGAAACCCCAGGTCACGGGACAGCCATCTCAGAACCAGGTGAAACCCCAGGTCACGGGACAGCCATCTCAGAACCAGGTGAAACCCCAGGTCACGGGACAGCCATCTCAGAACCAGGTGAAACCCCAGGTCACGGGACAGCCATCTCAGAACCAGGTGAAACCCCAGGTCACGGGACAGCCATCTCAGAACCAGGTGAAACCCCAGGTCACGGGACAGCCATCTCAGAACCAGGTGAAACCCCAGGTCACGGGACAGCCATCTCAGAACCAGGTGAAACCCCAGGTCACGGGACAGCCATCTCAGAACCAGGTGAAACCCCAGGTCACGGGACAGCCATCTCAGAACCAGGTGAAACTCCAGGTCACGGGACAGCCATCTCAGAACCAGGTGAAACCCCAGTCACGGGACAGCCATCTCAGAACCAGTGTGACCCCAGTCACGGGACAGCCATCTCAGAACCAGTGAGACCCCAGTCACTGGACAGCCATCTCAGAACCAGTGAAACCCCAGTCACTGGACAGCCATCTCAGAACCAGGTGAAACCCCAGTCCCGGGACAGCCATCTCAGAACCAGGTGAAACCCCAGTCCCGGGACAGCCATCTCAGAACCAGGTGAAACCCCAGTCCCGGGACAGCCATCTCAGAACCAGTGAAACCCCAGTCACGTGACAGCCATCTCAGAACCAGGTGAAACCCCAGTCACTGGACAGCCATCTCAGAACCAGGTGAAACCCCAGTCACTGGACAGCCATCTCAGAACCAGGTGAAACCCCAGTCACTGGACAGCCATCTCAGAACCAGGTGAAACCCCAGTCACTGGACAGCCATCTCAGAACCAGGTGAAACCCCAGTCACTGGACAGCCATCTCAGAACCAGGTGAAACCCCAGTCACTGGACAGCCATCTCAGAACCAGGTGAAACCCCAGTCACTGGACAGCCATCTCAGAACCAGGTGAAACCCCAGTCACTGGACAGCCATCTCAGAACCAGGTGAAACCCCAGTCACTGGACAGCCATCTCAGAACCAGGTGAAACCCCAGTCACTGGACAGCCATCTCAGAACCAGGTGAAACCCCAGTCACTGGACAGCCATCTCAGAACCAGGTGAAACCCCAGTCACTGGACAGCCATCTCAGAACCAGGTGAAACCCCAGTCACTGGACAGCCATCTCAGAACCAGGTGAAACCCCAGTCACTGGACAGCCATCTCAGAACCAGGTGAAACCCCAGTCACTGGACAGCCATCTCAGAACCAGGTGAAACCCCAGTCACTGGACAGCCATCTCAGAACCAGGTGAAACCCCAGTCACTGGACAGCCATCTCAGAACCAGGTGAAACCCCAGTCATTGGACAGCCATCTCAGAACCAGGTGAAACCCCAGTCATTGGACAGCCATCTCAGAACCAGGTGAAACCCCAGTCACGGGACAGCCATCTCAGAACCAGTGTGACCCCCAGTCACGGGACCGCCATCTCAGAACCAGTGTGACCCCAGTCACGGGACAGCCATCTCAGAATCAGTGTGACCCCAGTCACGGGACAGCCATCTCAGAACCAGTGAGACCCCAGGTCACGGGACAGCCATCTCAGAACCAGGTGAAACCCCAGTCCCAGGACAGCCATCTCAGAACCAGGTGAAAACCCCAGTCACTGGACAGCCATCTCAGAACCAGTGAAACCCCAGTCACGGGACAGCCATCTCAGAACCAGGTGAAACCCCAGTCCCGGGACAGCCATCTCAGAACCAGTGAGACCCCAGTCACGGGACAGCCATCTCAGAACCAGGTGAAACCCCAGTCACGGGACAGCCATCTCAGAACCAGGTGAAACCCCAGTTACTGGACAGCCATCTCAGAACAAGGTGAAACCCCAGTCACGGGACAGCCATCTCAGAACCAGGTGAAACCCCAGTCACGGGACAGCCATCTCAGAACCAGGTGAAACCCCAGTCACGGGACAGCCATCTCAGAACCAGGTGAAACCCCAGTCACGGGACAGCCATCTCAGAACCAGGTGAAACTCCAGTCCCGGGACAGCCATCTCAGAACCAGTGAAACCCCAGTCACTGGACAGCCATCTCAGAACCAGGTGAAACCACAGTCATTAGTTCAGACATGTTGTTGGTCTATCAGGGGAAGGGAGTGAAACTATCCTCACCTTTCAGGCATGTAGCCAACCTTCCGGCATGACTCTGCCCCGGGATTTGTTGTCATTTAGTGAACTCAGTCACCATGAGTAATGGCCTCTGTCAAAATAAAAAGAGCTGGGATTGGTCTGTCCCCGACAGGAAGATCTTTCATTGGCCAATCATCAAGAGAACGTAAATACACTGACATTGCACTCTGTTGTCTTCTCTCTCACATAGACCTCACAAGAAACAGGAAATGTCTGTTTTTGCAATAGCGGTCTGATGGTCCTTTCTCCATGTGTAACAAACCAATTTTTTTAATGTAACCTTTATTTAACTAGGAAAGTTAGTTAAGAACAAATTCTTAATTTACAATGGACGGCCTACCCCGGCCAAACCCTGACGACGCTGGGCCAATTGTGCGCCGCCCTATGGGACTCCAAAACCACGGCCGGTTGTGATACAGCCTGGAATCGAACCAGGGTGTCTGTAGTGCCTTAGACCGCTGCGCCATAATGATTATATATTGGTTTGGTGTTTGTGTAAAGTTTAACGACCCTGCAGGAAATAGTTACTTTCTCCTAGAAAATGCATCTATTCAAGTCCACTCTATTCAGACCGGACACAGATTTTCATTATAATCTATTCTACAAGAAAAACAGGAAATGTCTGTTTTTGCAATAGAAGTGCAATGGTCCCTTCTCAACGCCATGTGCAACAAAAGCTAACATCTATCACTTTAAAGAGAAACTGACTGCGTTCAAAACTACTTTTGCAGATATGAAACAAAAGAAAAATCAGTCAATATGCTTCAAAACGAACTTTATCAAGAGGTTTTAATGAAAAGAAAAGGGGTTCTATGTGACTCAACGTTCCGTGACGTAGAGTAAGGAATTGTTGGCAGAATAGATGGATGCATTTCAATGCATAATTTAATACAATAATTCAACAATACATTTCCTGGTAGTCTAACAAATATTGCTATCAGGTTGTAAATCCCAGCTGGTCTGGTACACGGTTTGCTGCCTCCAGCCATTCGGATGCACTGTTTCGGTTTAAAATCACTCAATATTTTGAAGGAAAAAAAAACCAAACAGAAGACTGTAAAACTAAGGCTGGGAATGTCAATACAATCTAACTAGCAAAGGGCAATGATCACAAGTCAGTCATAACGTGCCCAAACACAAAGCCTCGTGGGCTAAAAAAAAAAGGACACAAGTGAGTCATGTACTTTATGAAATTACAGCCCGATGCGCTTACGTCGGTGAATTCAACTTCAATTGACGCAAACTTTCGTGCGTCCCGTTTACAGCGCGGAGCGGAGGGAAAGTGTACAGACACACGCCACAGTCCTAGCTAGGCTACTAAAATGTTGGAGTCTGGCTTTGGTTATTAAAGCCCGATAATAAATAATCAAAAAAAATAAACCATGCAGTGCAAAAAAGGAAAAACATGTTTTAAAAAGATTAAATGGTTACAAAACAACCTATAGTTACATTGTTGTTATTTGGAGTTAAATACTGTAATGAAACAGGCAGGGAGCAGGTCTCGAACCCTCGACCTTCTAGTGCGGCAGAGTCGATTTCTGCGCTTATAAACCCAGGGTCGTTACAATATTTTTGCATTATTATACACATCTGCAAGCATAGCAGCAAAGGCTGGACAAATATGATTTATCTTTTGTTTTAAATATGTTAAATGCTATCCTACAGCATCCCTACTGTATATATACATAAGTGGACATTATAATTTTTTTTAAAAAGGGGCCATTTTTTTCGAATAAAAACAATGGCCAGTTTGGGTCGCAGTTGTACATTATTTTTGGTAAAAACAAATAGACCCACGATTTCGTTTAGATTTTTTTCCAATACGGCCTTGTGCACGTTTGAGTTTGACACTCCATGGCTAGCATATCTATTTATTTAGCTATCTATCTATTTATTTAGCAAGCTAACAACACGGAGCCTAACATTAGCTAGCTAGCTGCTGGGAGGATATCATATCTTTGGATGAGTGTGTGAGTGACCAACATTTATCCTGTCATATCTTTTACGGTGGCTAAAAATGCAGGTGTCATTTGGTTAGTGTAACAGTATAACTTTAAACCATCCCCTCGCCCCGACACGGGCGCGAACCAGGGACCCTCTGCACACATCAACAACTGACACCCACGAAGCGTCGTTACCCATCGCTCCACAAAAGCCACGGCCCTTGCAGAGCAAGGGGCAACCCTACTTAAAGTCTCAGAGCAAGTGACGTAACTAATTGAAATGCTACTAGCGCGTACCCGCTAGCTAGCTAGCCATTTCACATCCGTTACATTAGCTAACAAGAAATGTGAATCGCTAGCTATGATGAACGTGAACGCCTATTATCCACAGTTAGCATATCTCTGAGTTGTCAAGCAAAATGTAATTGGTGTCGATCAAATGGGTGGGCAGGCAGGCAAGTTCCCTTTCAAATGTCAAAACATGGGTTGGGACAAGCATGCATTGGCAGGCAAGCTGCAGATGTACGAGCAGGCTACTATTCCCCATCTTTTCAGTGCACTTTTGATGGCCAATCAGCTGAAAAGGTTGGGAGAGGGTTTATCTGATGTTCCCTCGTTAGGTTTGAGCACATCTTGCTCTGGCTATTAGTTGTTGATCTTGTTGAGGTGCGTAACTGAGGGAGAGAGAGACTACCTTTTTCCTGTAAACACACAGTCCAATTCAAAGTGAATGATAGCAGGCCCTACTTCCTGTAAACACACAGTCCAGTTCAAAGTGAATGATAGCAGGCCCTACTTCCTGTAAACACACAGTCCAGTTCAAAGAGAATGATAGCAGGCCCGTGTGGCAAATGGCTTATTTGCATATACAGTGCATTGGGAAAGTATTCAGACCCCTTTACCTTTTCCACATTGTGTTACATTACAGCCTAATTATGAAACACATTTTGGAACCACCAAGAACCCAAATGATCACTCTGACAGAGCTCCTTTGTGGAGATGGGAGAACCTTCCAGAAGGACAACCATCACTGCAGCACTCCACCAATCAGGCCTTTATGGCAGAGTGGCCAGACAGAAGCTACTCCTCAGTAAAAAGGCACATGACAACCCGCCTGGAGTTTGCCAAAAGGCACCTAAAGGTCTCTCAGATCATGAGAAACAAGATTCTCTGGTTTGATGAAACCAAGATTGAACTCTTTGGCCTGAATGCCAAGCGTCACGTCTTGAGGAAAGGTGCTTCAACAAAGTACTGAGTAAATGGTCTGAATACTTATGTAAATGTGATATCAGTGATATACTATTTTTGCTTTGTCATTATGGGGTATTGTGCGTAGATTGATAAAGAAAAAAAGTATATTTATTTAATCCATTTTAGAATAAGGCTGTAAACGTAACAAAATGTGGAAAAAGTCAAGGGGTCTGAATACTTTCCGAATTCACTGTATATATAGAGCAATTTATCAATTAGGATTTGTTATCTGTAATGGTTATGATCTGTTGGCATATAGATAAATGCAAGCATTTTTTATAGTGCGGGCCTTGTGTTAAATAGACTATTATATTTTTTCCATTCGAAAACTCCAGGAGAAAAAATTGCGAGTACTCTTAACAGTCCAACAATGTAAAATGCCCATCCCTATGTCTGAGTTATGAGCTGTAGGTTTGATGTTGGTT